>NC_032009.1:31269563-31308341 GCF_001865875.1 Lupinus angustifolius | reverse complement strand
AATCAGAATCTGAACTGGAATCCTCACTTTCTTGATCTTCTTGAAATCTTGAAGTCTTGAGTGTGATTCCATTCTTGCCTGACTCTTCATTAAGTGTCAAGCGCCCTAACTCCATTTCATGTTCTTGGAGTTTCCCAAATAGAGTAGCTAATGACATGTTGTCTAAGTTCTTTGATTCCATTATCGCGGTTACCTTTGGTTCCAATCTCTAGTCAAGACACCTCAAAACTTTGTTAGACAAATCACCATTAGTAAAAGTTTTATCAAGGGCGACCAAATGCTTTACAGCATGAGTAAAACGTTTTTTCATATTACATATAGATTCATTAGGAAGCATGCAAAATAATTCGTATTCATGTGTCAGCGCATTCAGCCTGACACGCTTGACCTCGCTAGTGCCCTTGTAAGTCACTTGTAAAGTGTCCCACATCTCCTTGGCACTTTGACACTGAGATAGCCGAAAGAATTCGTCATATGATAGGGCCGATGTGATTATGTTCTTAGCGCATAAGTTATACTGAACCTTTTTGCGCTCCTTATCGATCCACAAACTTTTAGGTTTTTCTTTCGGTTCGTCATCCACTAAGTGTAGTGGGATGAAGGGCCTGTTGATTACGGATTCCCAAATATCCGAATCAATGGCCTCAATAAAAAATTTCATCCGGACTTTCCAGTAGGTGTATCCCTAGCCACTGAATACGGGAGGGCGGTTAATAGATGCGCCATCACCGCCAAAGGGGTTGGTGGAACCCATTTAATTCCCGTAGGATCACGCGTATGCGGTTGAGCTAGCACGTCGTACTAGCTCTGATAGCACTTGTTAGGTATCAGTGGTCTAGACAAACCTAGAAGGAGGGGTTGAATAGGTGTAGTTGTTATCAATTACCGCTTCTCGCACCCAAAACCCGGTTCTGGAAAACAGCTTAGGTAATTGATTAACCAGTAGGCTTAATCGATTAAAACGTATCAGAGACAGAATTTCCAGATTGGCTTCTTGCATAGAAAGTTACCAACAAACAAGCAGAGATACAATAGACATTTTTATGCACAATTAACAAGGATATGACACAATAGCAGTATGCAAAATATAAGCTTAATACACGAATTGAAATAGCTTGAATTATAAAAGAGATTGAGAGAGAACAACTTGCACAATAGGAGTTTTACAATAAAGATCAAAGACTAAAACCTAACGTACAAACCCACACTCAAGTCACAAGCCATCATGAATGTATGCGAGTTAATACAAAATACAGATTGCACGAACATGTAAGAAAGTAGGAATGAGATTTAGCACATTAAAACCACATGCAATACATCATGAACAATATCAACTAAGCATGTTAATCTCTATTTCTCACACATGCATCTCTCTTCTACCTATAATGCATTAAATCACGAAAACAATATGATCTCTAATAGTTTCTAACAATGATAAGAAATGCTACACGTTTCTGCAATGTACCAGAATTTATACAAAACGAATTTGGCTCTACAAACCGTTTTTTTAGATACACAGTTAAAATAGAAAATAGTTAAAACACAAAACAGACACGTTAATCGAATAATCCTCGGAGTTAATCGATTAACCAACATATATCAATACATGATTAAATGGTAAACTACTTATATGTTATGATTGACACTTATACATGTTTTAGCAATTATGTTATGCCTAATATGCACATATAACATGTATGATCAATGCATGAACACATAATAAAATAGATGATATGCCTCATGAATATGATATGTCAATATTTATGGCTTGTGAGACTTGCATCTAGGTTTACCTAACCTAGACTCACTAACTAAGGCACACATCCCAGACTACTTAGAATTATAACTTTATTGATATAACCTAGTCTATATATGACCCTTGAGTTCTAGGCATATTGATTGTTGAGTCATCTTCAAGCTTTTACTAACTCCTTGTCTTCATCAAAACATCGACAAAACATTGTTAGTACAATCCTTGAAACTTTGCACTTTCATTAACTCCATTTATTGACAATGCAAGGCATATATTTCTTGATTCTTGACCAAAACTAGGATAGACGTGATCAATTTTACTCCATTGAGGAGAAACTGCAGGATGTCGAAGCTTGTCATCTTTAATCCTTTCTTCACCATGCCATGTCAACTTCTTTGCATCTTTGACATTTGTATACATACGCGTGAATCTTGATTTGATGGGAAAATACCATACAACCTTTTTGGGAATTGAGTCTTCCTTCTTAGATCGTGATTCATTATATTTAGGACAAAACTTTAATGAAGCATACTCATTAAAAAATAAGATGCAATCATTTTCACAAGCATGTATCCTAGTGTAGTCCATGCCTGTGGAGCGTAACATTTGTTTTGCATCATAGGTTCAAGAAGGGAACACATTATCTTCGGCAACATATCCTTCAAACGGGTAAGCAAGTCGGTTAAACTCTTATCAGTCCATCCATTAACAGATTTCAACTTATACAACCTTGACACCGCTGCCAATCTTGTGAATTTAGTACAACCATCATATAATGGTTTCTCAGCATCATTTATCAATCGCTGAAACATCTCAGGACAATCCTGAAGATCCTCTTCGACAACGTTTTCCATTTCCTCGAAATGATCGTCTTCATATGCATTTGTGTTGTTGTCTTTCATATACATCTCATCATCACAATCCATAACGTCTCCCATCTCACCATGTCTTGTCCAACATGTTTAACTTTGATCAATACCATGACACACTAAATGACCTTTTAACTCATTTGGAGTAATTCGGTTTGAGTAACAACATCTTAAGCAAAGACATACGATTCTATTAGGGTTTTCAGCATTCTCAATTGCAAACCTAACAAACGATTTCACTCATTCTTCATACTCCTCCGTCAATCGATTGACACTCATCCATTTTCGATTAACAAAAAAATATAATGAGCATAAATTCCTAAAGCTTGGAGTTAAGCTTGCAGAGCAAATGCATTATTATGATCGGAACTCTAACTCATAATGTAAGCTAAATGAGTCGGAAACCCCAACTCAATACAAGCTAAATGAGTGAAATCACTTTCACTCATTTATAAGGAAAACATTTATAACTCAATACAAGCTAAATATAATGTAATTAAAAAATCAAATAACTATAAGAAAAAATCGCTTTCAATTCGGTGTTGAATGCGTGAATGATGATTTTGAGGTTAAACGAGTGAAGGATTTTTGAAATCGGTGTTGAATGAGTGAATGATTTTTGGTGTTGAACGAGTGAATGATGATGAGGTTGAATGATTTTCGAGGTCGATTTTGAGAGTAAATGTGTTTCACTGCTGAGTGTTGGATTGCTGATGAATGTGTGAGAATGCGATAGTATCTTCAACAACGCATAATGAAGAAGGCGTTGTCAATGATACCTAATCAACATCGCAAAATAAAGAAAACGCTATGGAAAAACTCCTCATTCAAATATGAAGGTGTGTGTAACACAACGCAATCTTAAGGAAACGATGTGGAAGATATAATAATTTTTTTACTAATTCATTTTTTTAATAAAATTCAAATTAGTAATTACGTTATGACATTCGATTAATGACAATTAATTAAATATATAGAACAATTAATAATGACAATAAATAACATTCAAACAATTAATCGATTAAGCACTGTGTTAAGCGATTAAGTACAGAGGAAATAGTTTTGATCATATCGACAATGCTTCTTACCATATGCATTGTTTTATAGCTAAAAGAGAATGAATGATAGATAAGTATTTAACATCGCTTTTTTGTTCATGCGCTGTTGAATTCAACAAAAGCAACAACATTTTTTTAGAATGCGTTGTTGAATTCAACGTAATCAACAGTGCATTGTTAAAAAAGCGTTGTTGTATCGGTATAGCAATAGCGTAATCATACAGAAGCATTGTTGAAGACCATTATTCCTAATTCTACAAAGTTACGCACACAACAGAAAATATCCTGATGCATACAGAAACAGAATATAACAATAAAATGAATGCATACAGAAACACCAAATGACAACTATATGAACACAATTGAATTTCAACTGAATTTATATATTGAACATTAATAACACTGTTTACATAGACTAAATCATATACATTACATTGAACATTAATTTAATTCCCTAAGCTACAATTTGTGCAAAACTAATCTACTATACCTATCATTTGTGAACTAAACTAAGTAGAAACTTTGACTAATATTCTCTAATCTGGTTGACTTGGTCATCTGTATATGATTTGCCAACAAACTTGATTTCATTTGTTGTCACTACTGAATTATCTCCTCCATGAATTTCAGCATGTAATAGCCGCAATCTACCTCGTTTTTTTGACAAAGGGTCTACAATTAAAATGAAGTAAACATATAAGTATAATATTAGTTGGCCATTACATATATAATTGTTTGAGATGATTTGTGTCAATACCTGTATATGAGTCCACTTGATTTTGTTGGGATTTGGTAACTTGTTTCTACCATGATTATTCAATTTGTAAACTTTCACCACACTAAACAATAAAAAAATGTACTTAATTAATAAATAATTAGGAAAGTGAAAGTGTAACTAAAAGTTTAAATGAGTAGTCCACTTACTTAGAAAACATCTTTTTCATAACATCGTAGTTGTTCATATCACCACGTGCCAACGAGTCAAAGTAGTATATTTCTTCATTGACCCGATTGATGACAACCAAAACCCAATGTTGACTAACAAAACATATGTACATGGTTAGGAAATGTTAAGAACAACAAACATACTAAAGAAAGAAATATAAAAGACAATTACAAAATGCTCACCAGATATTAAAATGTGCAAGAAATAAATCTGCATCTTTTTATGATGGATGAGATTATCTATAATTCTTTCTGTTTTTCCCCAATCTCATTTTTTTCGTGCGACATCAAAGCGGTAAGCTGTGGGGATATGAACATCAACTTTTTCTTATTTACCTTAATACAATTTTCATACGAGTACCTAATATATATAACACAAATGTTAGTTAATTATAACACACCATCATGCAAAAGTGAGAAGTTAAGAAAACACAATTTACCTTATATATATACATACAACACTTGCACCTATACAATCACGTTTATATACATTCCGGACTTCACTCATACCAACGTATTCGTCAACATTATCCCCGTAGACTTCCTTAGGAATTGATATAATTATCATATCCTCTCCCATCTTCTTTACATGCTCCATCAGCTGAGTACAATAGTTGGTAGTCTTCTTGGAGCTCACATCCCCAGTAGATGGCTTTGAGCTCACATCCCTAGAAGATGGCTTAGACTCTTGGGTGCTACTAGGGTGAAATGTACATTTTCCAGAAATATTCAATAAAAACATATCAATTATAGATCAATATATATATATATATATATATATATAATATGAGTGAGCATAAGGTGAAAAATCATACCTTAGGAGGAATTACTTGGACAAGGTCTATAGGCCAAGCCACGAAAGTGCCTATAACCCCTCCAATTGTGAAGATATCCTCATCGAGAGGAATTGGCAGCAACACATTATCATTGATTGCAATGTCAATCGATACATTCACATGATGGCGTGGGATACGTGCATTATGCAGCATAACATTGGCCAACTTGTACATTTTTCCAACACCCACTACTTGACTAGTTGGGATATCCAGGAAAAGTTTGCAAGAACGGATTCCCTATACGTAAGTTAAAACATATAATTAGTTAACGACTAAATTAAAATAAGTTAACTAAATTAAAATAAGTTAAAGAAATTACCTCAAGAATGAGAATCAGAATGGGAATGTTGTAAGGTGCAGGTGTAATGCAACTCTCATTGACGGTTGAAGGAGCAGTGTCAGCATTACTAGCTAGTCGTTTCCACTTAGCTTCCTTCGCCTTCATTGATTGCTCAAATTCGTTGAATCGTTGCATGAGGCAATCTAGTTGATTTTGAACCTGACTCATTTGGGCTTTGGTTGCACGCTTTGGATGGGGAACAAATGTTTACTGGCTAACCCCAAATCATGCACCTCAGATACGGTCAGGGTAGATTATTAGATATTTATGTAACGGCAAGTGTACCGTATCGTACAAGTAATAAATCCGGTAAAGTACCGGGATATCGTCCTTAGGGAGCGGAGTGGATTTACACTAATTCCTACAATAATCAATTGAGCAACTATGTACAAGATTTGATTGATAAATATTGCATTGGTTTTTAGAAATAATCAAATTGAATAACAATTAATATATTAAAATAAAAGGGTTGAGATCGAAACTCATCATTCTTTCCCTTTTGACATCCATGGATTCAATTCCTAATAACTGGTGAAGTTACTGATTTTGATGCACATTTTTCATAAATCAATCACATCAATCCCCTGATTCTAACATTCTTACGTAATCATTCAATTACCAATTCCTTGGATAATCAGATGATTAACTAGCATTAGAATCAAATGTAAACGTAATTCCTACATCATTATCCATCCCTAGATCAATTATGTAGCAAGAAAGATAATCCATATCCGGTATCAAGTTTAACTTCCCAGTTAAACTTGAACCTTGAATCATGACTTCATTAGCTAATTGAAATCAAGCAATAAACAAGGAATAAACTTTCCAAAACCAAACAACATTAATATAGAGTTGAATCCAAGAGTACAAAAAGTAAGAAGATTACATTTCGATTCCCAACTGGAGATCTCTAGCCGCTCATCCTATCCATTACACACTCGAAATGATAAATAATACAAGAATCAATCACTGTAGAGTCGTTCCCACAACTCCTATGACCTTTTCTAGCGTTTTTCTCTCAATCTCTTGTGTCTCTCCCCTTTTCTGCAGTTATCCTCCCCTTTTTAAATTCTGGAACCGCCCATATAATTTCCAACTCCCACATTCTCACGCAAGCGAAAGATTCTTGCTTGTGCGAGTAGTTAATGATAGCACAGGTCTGAGTGCCATGCCTGAGTGCAGCTGGGCGCGACTGACGCGCTTGGGCGCGGATTTCTCGCCCGGGCGAGAATTGGGCAGAGAGTTCAGCATTGGCCTCTTCTTAGGGTCGCTTGGGCGAGCAATCCGCGCTTGGGCGCGGCTCATCAGAGTTCCACAACTTCAATCTACTCATTTTTTTCTCCTTTTTTTCTTGTTTATTATCCTTAAACAACATAACACACATAATCTAATAACAACTGAAATTTAAACTAGGTTATCGGGGGTTACACACAATTTATATCATTTCATACACTAAGTGCCCCAAAATTCATGTATATTTCATTAACAATTTGGCATTTAACAAACTCCCCCCAACCTAGAATCTTGCTTGT
This sequence comes from Lupinus angustifolius, assembly GCF_001865875.1. NCBI lineage: Eukaryota > Viridiplantae > Streptophyta > Magnoliopsida > Fabales > Fabaceae > Lupinus > Lupinus angustifolius. Next base: position 31,301,008 of record NC_032009.1, on the reverse strand, counting down.
CCTCAAGCAAAGTAACATAGTCTAATTCAAATCAATGTATCTAGTTTTTCAAACAATTATTCATTTAATCACGACATTGGCTAGATTCGTTCAATTACCATTCAAAAGACCTGTTTCATAAGCAATCATAGTGGACCAAGTCCAACTACTTAACAAAATGCACATGCAGATCATTGTTAAACAGAATAGCAAGAATAACTACTCAGTTCACCCAAAGGACTCTCTCAATCTCACAGGTTGTGTTTTTCGCTCATTTCTTTGCTGGACCCCTAAACAATTAGAATTTTCCTTTCAGTTCAATAAATCCATGTACACAAGTTCAAACAAGGAGGTTAAGGACTTCATCAAGGTTGTAATGAGGCTTGGCTACAAAGAATAATGGTTTTTCTAGGATTCAAAAATGAAATTAGATCATTAGTGCATACTAGCCTATTCTTCTCATGTTCCCTTTCCACTTTCTTGTAACATGTTCTTTTCAACCATTTGCCTCTCCTTCTTCAACCGACTCATTTCTTTCGAGCCTTTATTTTCTGCAAGATTCAATTTTTTTTTTCATGCTTTACTATTTAACATTTGGTTGAAGAAGGAGTCCCCTTTTTTTATTTTTATTTTTCACTATCCTTATGTTCACAACTTTCATTCATATTGCCCAAAGACTTCTATGCACTAATGATCTCTTTCCATGGATATGGGGATAGATACATTTTTAATTTGGCTCAGGTGCATAATTATCAGAAGGAAAAAAAAATCGGCTCAAAAGGGCTTCAAAAATCCAGTTTATGACTCTTTTGGGTAGGCTTTCTGGCTGTAGTTTAACTATCCTAAACTAAGCCTTAATCATTTCCATGCTATTTCATGGTTAATGACAATAAAAAATCAGGCAAAGTCCATTGGTGAGACCCAACAAAGACACTCATCTGTGTTTAGGTGCACTCTCTCACCCAGTTATAGATTTTTGTCCTTTGACTAAACTGCTCGTTATTCAACCTATTCGGTTTCTGAATGAATCAACAACCACATTCCGAAAACAGTCAAACTTAGAACCCTAATCAATCTCAATCACAAAGTCTTATCTAAGCTTTAGTTCACATGTTTCTAGAACAAATACACAATTGAACTACAATAAACACAACACATTCAAACCAGATATATTTTCATTGATTCAACTATTGCTACTTAACTTTGAAATACAAACAACATACACACCCTACACATGCATCCTAAACAAAACCTACATCCTAAACATGCATACTACATATCATTCCTAAACATAAATCCTAAAGTTATATCCTAAACTAGAACATAAATAACAATGTAATAAAAATAGGGGAACCCGTTTTTTGTGAGCTCAATACTCGTCAGAGCATCCAGTTGCCACCATCATCAGTATCCTCTTCACCATCTCCGTCTTGAGCATCATTTGCATCTTCTTGAGCATCATTTGCTCCACCTGTAGCATGTCCCGAAGTTCCTGCCCCCTCCGGAAAGGTAGGCCTGACCCCAAGCCAAGGAAACTGTTGTATAACAGTGTCAGTGGAACCCCAGAATTGGTTCCCCGGACTCAAGGATTGGAATGCAGCAAACAATCCTTGTTGTTGGAACACCTGGCCTTCTCTCAAAATTTCATTTTGCAGCTCAAGGTGCTCCATATGCATTGTGAGATTCTGAAGTTGTTCCGGAATCGAGAGCTCTGGAGGGGTGCTGAATATGGCATTGGTGGTGGCTGGGATGGTGCTGATTGATGAGGTGGTGGCGGATTTGACCCTTGGCCCTGATGTTGGCCTGACTCCTCTTTGCAGTTTTGAGTGAAATACTGCAAAGTGATAGGAGGTTTCATTTTTCCTATCCTGGTCACCTCGACACCCTATTTTACACAAAGCTCAGTGATCAAAGAAGGGAATCCCATTGTACCCTTCTTCCTAGTCCACACAACTGTTTTGTAGATCTCTTGTGCGATAATGGCAGCCACATCAATTGTCAGGTTGTCGATCACAGTGTAGAGAAGGTGGCAGTGCACTAACGGTAGAGATGACACGTGACTATTTGGAATCACGTTGTGCAGCAGAAAGATCATCCACAATTGAGCTAGTGGTGTCATGTGTTTCCGATAGATCCTTTTTGGTCGCCCTCAGCATTGGAGCTATATGATTTTTCGGGAATGCACAACTTACTAGTTGTCTTATCTAGGTTGAACCCTCCTTGAGTCGGTGTGCGGGATTTCTGGAGCATCCAATTGTATTCCTCCTGATGGTCCACTGTAATGTCATACGGGTTACCCAACAGGTCATTGATGGTATCCCTGTCAAAATGCACCATCTTGCCTCTAACCCAAGTCTTGTAAGCTAGTACTTCACCCCCTCCTCCAATGGATATGCATTGGCGTAGAATTCCCTGACGACATCTGGGTCAAATTTCTCTTTAGGGGTGGCCAGTATCCACCACTTCCGCCTATCTATTGTTGCTGTGAAGACCGGGATGTCATCTCTATTCAGGTCAATCGCCTTTCTGGCATAAATACCCAGTTGAGGAGGATGATGTAACGGTCCTCTTTGCCCTTCTTTGTGAATATGGTAGTGTTAAAGTCTGATGGGGCACGAGAGGACGATGCTCCTTTCATCTTTTTGGAGGGAGTGGGTCCTTTTTAGCAACTGTCTTTCTCCTCCTGAAATATATCAAAACCATATAACCAACTAGTGACATTACACAAACAATTAGATCAATGATTTTCCTTCCAGCTATGTCACTACTACAACCACTTAACCAACTCTAAACATATGAGTGTCACTTTGATGCATTAGATTTGGGTTTCCCCTTTTCAAACCCTAGCTTTTGTGTTTTTTTTTGAATTTTTGACACTCAGAGTTACTCCATAACAATGTAATGCAAACTAAATGACAATGTAGCATCAAGAGCGTTCCAATCTACCTAAATGTGCCTAAACAATTAAGATTTATCATAATGCATAAACACAAAGGTAATAGGTTCAAAATTGCTAAAATAACTTACATGGATCCGCTCATGATGCAAGAATGAAGTGTGTCTGCACTAGGTGATAATGAAGAAGTGAAATCAAGATTTGGAGGGGCTCCCGCGCTCTTAAGAGTATTTTTAATTTTTTGAAGGGGTGTGAGGGTATGGACCCCTCACCCCCTTTTTAAAAACTAAATCACGACTTCCACGCCCGGGCATCATTTTCTCGCCCAAGGGCGGGTTGTCGCGCTTGGGCGAAAATCTCAGAATTTTTTTGCACGTGATAGCCACGCTTGAGCGCGGATGTCGCGCTTGAGCGACAATTAGGCAGAGAGTTTAGGGGGAAAACTCTTTTTCTCGCCTGAGCGCCAGATGTCTCGCCTAGGTGCGTATCCCCAAATGTTTTTGTTTTTTTTAACACAACTGAACAACTGGATTGCCTTTCAGGTAGCGCTTGTTTAACGTCATTAGCTCGACGCCTGTTTTTCTATGCATTCTCCAAGTTGTTGATTGTGGTGAGCCGCTCGACGTCACCACCCATATACGGTTTCAGTCTTTGCCCATTGACTGTCCAACTTCGTTGAGAAGCTGGATCTTGTAGCTCGATCGCTCCATGCGATTTCACTTCCTTGATTAGAAAGGGTCCTAACCATTTGGATTTTAGCTTTCCCGGAAACAATTTCATCCGGGAGTTGAACAGAAGCACACTTTGACCCACTCAAAAATCCTTTTTGCGGATCTTCCAGTCATGATACACTTTCACCTTCTCCTTGTACAACTTGGAGGACTCATATGCATTGAATCTCATTTCTTCCAATTGTTGTAGCTGCACTTTCCTATGGTCACCTGCTGCTTTTGGGTCCAGGTTGAAGAATTTGAGTGCCCAGTATGCTTTGTGTTCGAGTTCCACTGGTAAATGACATGCTTTCCCATAGCCTAGCTGAAATGGGGATAATCCAGTAGAGGCTTTGAAAGCTATTCTATACGCCCACAGTGCATCATCTAATCGAAGAGACCAGTCCTTTCTTGTGGTTGACACAATTTTCTCCAGGATTTTCTTGATCTCTCTGTTAGATACTTCCGCTTGACCATTCGTCTGCGGATGATAAGGGGATGCAACTTTGTGTCAGACTCCATAGTGTTGAAGGACCTTCTCCAATTGTGAGTTGCAGAAGTGTGTGCCTCCATCACTGATTAGAACTCGCGGTGTGCCAAACCGAGTGAATATGTTTCTCTTTAGGAATTTAACCACGGTCTTAGCATCATCCTTTTGGGAAGCTACAGCTTCCACCCACTTGGACACATAATCCACCGCCACTAGAATATATACTTGTGAGCATGATGGTGGAAATGGTCCCATAAAATCAATTCCCCAGCAATCAAACACTTCCACTTCTTGCACATTGGTTAAGGGCATCTCATTCCTCTTGGAGATCCCGCCTGATCTCTAGCAATTATCACATTGCTGTGAATAATGATGTGCATCCTTAAACACCGAAGGCCAGTAGAAACCAAATTGTAGGACTTTTGTAGCTGTCCTTTGTCCATTAAAGTGTCCTCCGTATGGTGAACTGTGACAATGCCATAGGATACTCTTGGCTTCTTCTATGGATACAAACCTCCTCAACAATCCATCTGACCCAGTGTTAAAAAGATGAGGGTCATCCCACACAAACTGACGGGACTCTCACAAGAACTTCTTCTTTTGATGCCAAGTTAACTCCTCGGGAATTACCCCTGCAGCTTTAAAATTAGCCATGTCAGCAAACCATGGCCTTTCTTGAATGAGGAGAAGCTTCTCATAAGGGAACTCCTCCACCACCTCTGATTCCGTCACTGTTACCTCTTGATTGACCAACCTTGACAGATGATCTGCTACACAGTTTTCGCTCCCTTTTTTGTCCTTGATCACCAAGTCGAATTCCTGCAATAACAACACCCTACGCAACAATCTCTGTTTGGAATCCGATTTGGTTAGCAAATATTTAATGGCAGCTTGATCAGTAAAAATAATGACTTTAGAGCCAATCAAGTAGGATCTAAATTTTTCAATTGCATACACTATAGCTAGTAATTCTTTTTCTGTGGTGGCATAATTAATTTGTTCCTCATTTAATACTTTTCTAGCATAGTGTATAGCATGGAAAACTTTAGCCTTTCTCTGTCCTAGTACCGCCCCGACAACATAATCACTAGCACCACACATAAGTTCAAGATCACAATGCCAATCGGGTGCTACTATAACAGGAGCAAAAATTAATTTTTGCTTTAAGGTTTCAAAAGAATTTGCACACTCAGCAGCAAAATTAAAAACAATATCTGTGTTGAGAAGATTACTGAGTGGTTTTCCAATTTTGGAAAAGTCTTTTATAAACCTCCTATAAAAACCTGCATGTCCAAGGAAACTTCGAATTCCCTTGATATTGAGTGGTGGTGGGAGGTCCTTGATTACCTCAATCTTTGCTTTGTCAACTTCAATACCTCGGGAAGAGATCTTGTGACCCAAGACCACTCCCTCAGTCACCATGAAGTGACACTTCTCCCAGTTCAGTACCAGATTAGTTGTAACACATCAACTAATGAATGATGATCTGAAAACCGAGAAGTCATCCATGAAAACCTCAATACATTTTTCTACAAGATTAGAAAAAATAGCTAACATGCACCGTTGGAATGTTGCTGGTGCATTGCACAATCCAAATGACATCTTTCTGTATGCAAAGACACCAAAAGAACATGTGAAAGCTGTTTTCTCCTGATCTTGGGGATCCACAGTGATCTGGTTGTAACCAGAATACCCATCCAGAAAGCAGTAGAATGCTTGTCCAGCCAATCTCACAATCATTTGATCCATGAATGGCATAGGGAAGTGGTCTTTTCTAGTGGTCTGGTTCAACTTCCGGTAATCAATACACATGTGCCAACCAGTGACTCTTCTGGTTGGAATCAACTCATCTTTGTCATTTCTGACCACAGTTATACCCCCTTTCTTTGGGACCACTTGAACCGGACTCACTCAAGTACTATCAGATATGGGATAAATCATCCCAGCTTCCAAGAGTTTCATCACCTCCTTCTTAACCACTTCCTTCATAGTAGGATTTAGACGTCTCTGAGGTTGTGCAATTGGTTTGTAATCCACTTCCATGTGGATTTTATGCATACAATAAGATGGACTGATCCCGTGTAAATCCGTCAGTGTCCACCCTATTGCTCCTGCATTTTTCTTCAGCACCTCAATTAATTGTTGTTCTTCATCTCGTGATAAGGCACTGCTGATTATAACCGGTTTCTGACTTCCATCCTCTAGGAACACATACTTCAAATGTGAAGGAAGTAATTTTAACTCTACTTTCGGAACCTCATCTCTATTCTCTTTAACCAGTTCCTCAATGTGAATTTGCTCAGATTTACCCTTCCGAGGTGTGTCCAACTCTGCCATACATGTTTTGATCAACTTGTCTTCTTCACTACTGTTCCATTCTATCTCCCCAATCAGTACTTTCTCCAATAGGCTTCTGCTACTCAAGTGAATATTATCGAGCATCAATAAGTCCTCAATAACATCCATTCGAAAGTGGTGTTGTTTGTCTTTCGGGTGCTGCATTGCTTCAAATACACTGAAGTTCACTTCCTGATCCTGCACCCTCATCTTCAGTTTCCCATCATCAACATCAATAATGATCCTTGCAGTCTTCATAAAGGGTCTGCCCAAAATCAATGGGACCTTAGTGTCCTCATCCATATCCATGATGACAAAGTCAACAGGGAATACTGATTCATCCACCTTTACTAGAATATCCTCAACAACTCCATAAAGATACTTCACTAATCTGTCAGCGAGTTGCAGAGTCATCCTAGTAGGCTTGATTTCTAGCTCTCCAATCCTTTTCAGCATGGATAAAGGCATCAAGTTTATGCTGGCACCCAAATCAAGCAGTGCCTTTCCCACTGATAGTTCACCGATTATGACTGGTATTGTGAAGCTGCCTGAATCTTTAGTCTTTTCAGGCAAAGACTTCTGGATTATAGCACTACACCCAGCTTCCAATGTCATTGTTTCTTCTGACAACTTCCTCTTCCTTGTCAACAGATCCTTCATAAATTTTGCATAGATAGGCATCTGTTCCATTGCCTCCATGAAGGGAATGTTGATGTGTAGGTTCTTGAATATATCCAAGAACCTAGTATACTGCCTTTCCTTATCCTTTTTGGAAGGTTTATTTGGATAAGGAAGATCCTTCAACTGAGGCAGATCACTCTTCCTCTTGTCATCTTTCTCCCTTATCACATCTTCAACATTAGCTACCCCTTCCTCACTATCCACTACATCACCCTTTTTAGTTTCTCTGACTGTCTCCTGTCCTTCCTCAACCTCAGTGTCTCCCAGAAACTCTTCTTAGACCACTAGATTCTCACCAATACCCTTTACAATAACCTTGCCACTCCTTGTAGTGATGGATTTGCAATGTTCTTTGGGGTTGGTCTGGGTATTAGCGGAGAACTGTTGCCGGTCTGCATTTTGTTCTGCCATTTGCTTGGCCAATTGACCCACCTGAGTCTCCAAATTTCTGATGGATGCATCTGTATTTTTCTGATTAGCAATGGAGACTTGCATAAATATTTCTAGTGTCTCTTCCAATTTTGTCTGTCTTTCATGCAAAGGTGGATGCATACCCTGCTGGTATGATAGTTGGAATGGTGATTTCCTGTTTGATGGCCATGTTTCCTGCCTCCACCCATAGTTCTGATTCTGATTTGGATTTCCCCTCCAACTTTGTGAAAACTGATTGTTGAATGGAGGATTGTTGGGGAAATTGCCCTGTCGAGGTTGATTAGTAACGTACTAAACTTCTTCCTCTAGTGTGGTGGTAGGTATTGAGCAGTGACCAGTGGGATGTTCACCTCCACAAAACTCACATCGCAACACTTGTTGATGAATCGGAGGAGTCTATATTACATTAAGTTGCTGAGGCAGCTTAGACATCTTCTTGGTTAATGCTTCTATTTGTTGAGTCAAGATCTTGTTCTGTGCCAAGATAGCATCTGACGTTTGCAAGTCAAGTACCCTTTTCTTCCGTACTAATCTCCGATTGTGTTGCGCCTGCCTATCTGTTGATGATAAGGCAGTTATGATTCTCGTTGCTTGTTCTGCATCCACCGCCATCATTGTTCCACCCGCTGCTGCATCTAGAATCATCTTAGTTTCAGGGTTTAATCCATTACAGAAGATGTTCAACTGATCCACATCTTCAAAACAATGATTCAGGCATTTTCTGAGTAACACCTGAAAACGCTCCCAGGCTTCATAGAATGCTTCATCAGCCCCTTGCCTGAAGGTTGATATCTCAAACTTCGCATGCACATACTAAGCTAGTGGAAAGAATCTTGTTAAGAACTTTGACTCCAAGTCACTCCAACTCGTCAAGCTCTGAGTTGGATGAGACTTCAACCACTCTCTAGCTTCACCCAACAGAGAGAATGGTAATAACATCATATAAGCAGCTTCCCGTTGAGCATCATTATAACCCATTATGGTCACCAATTCATAGAAATTATCGAGATGTGCATAAGGGTCTTCATAGTCTTTCCCCGTAAACTAGTGAGCACTGAACAAATTCAGATAGGCGGGCTTGATCTCCACAGTCCTATCCGTGTGTGGGATCACGATGCTTGAGTAGTGCCTTGGGCCCTGGTACATGGTATTAGGGTGTTCAAATCCAGACTGGTCCAACAATAAAACCGAAAACCGGTCCAAAATAGACCGAAACCGCAAAAACCGAATGCATTTGGATCGTGTTGGACTTATTTTTTAGAGACCGATTGGTCCGGTCCGGATTTTGGTTTCACCTCTTGGATCCAGACCGGACCGAAATAGTATGTAAAGTTTAAGTGTGTAATACTTTTAAGTGTCTTCCAAACTTAATCTTAAGTTGCAACTCCAAAATTGTACCTATATTTTATTTGTTATACTCTATAACACACACTTATATATATATGTTGTTATGTTTTAAATCATATTGATTATATTTGATACACTTTTTTAGAACTTAAACCAATCCTACAACCAAATAAAGAAGATTCAAGTGTTATTCTGACTAGGTGTTTTATTATCAATTTTATTGTTGTGAAAACATTATTGTTATTAATCATCGGTGAAATATTGTAATTGTTAAAATTACGTTACCGATGCTCATATTATTGTTATTGATATCTTGTTGTTTTGTTGTCTTGTTATTATTGAGATATTGTTGTTGTTATTACTATTTTTTACTTTTATTATTATTTTCTTATTGTTTATTACTATTTTAATATGTTGTTTACTTATACTATTGTTGCACACATTTTAATGTTGTTTCAATGTTGTTGAACACTATTTTTATTGTTGTTTTATGCTTAATATTTAGTCATTTTATGATTTTTTAATATAAGTGCAATTTTAATATTTTATAAAAAAAAACAGATCCAAACCGAACCGAAACCGCATATTATATTTGGATCGGACATCTTAATATAAACAGACCAGACCGATCCAAACCGCATGTTAATTACATGTTTGGATCAGATCATTTTTTGCTTAAAAACCGATCCAAATGGACCGCGAACACCCCTAGTTAGTCCTATTCTAATTATTAACTTCTTACTCAAGTAATTTTGAAACTATGAAGAATTCCATTTCGATTGACTGAGGCTCTGAATCTTCAGACTGTTCAGAGCTACACTGTGCTTCCTCAATGCCTTCTTTCTTCTTTTCTTTCGCTTTCTTACGATTACTCTTTGCTGACTTCTCAATCTCAGGATTGTACTCTAATTGCTTGTTAGTAGCTTTACCTCGCAAAAGAATAAATAAGAAAACTATGGAAAAAGTTAGCACAAGGATTAGCTATACAAAAATATAAAATTAAAGAATAACTATGTGCAAATCTCAATTAAATTTATAAAGAATTAATATAAATCGCTCGATGCTCCCAGGCAGTGGCGCCAAAAACTTGTTAGATATTTATGTAACGGCAAGTGTACTGTATCGTACAAGTAATAAAGTCGGTAAAGTACCGGGATATCATCCTCAGGGAGCGGAGTGGATTTACACTAATTCCTACAATAATCAATTGAGCAACTATGTACAAGATTTGATTGATAAATTTTGCATTGGTGTTTAGAAATAATCAAATTGAATAACAATTGAATATATTAAAATAAAAGGGTTGAGATCGAAACTCATCATTCTTTCCCTTTTGACATCCATTGATTCAATTCCTAATAACTAGTGAAGTTACTGATTTTGATGCACATTTTTCATAAATCAATCACATCAATCCCCTGATTCTAACATTCTTAGGTAATCATTCAATTACCAATTCCTTGGATAATCAGATGAATAACTAGCATTAGAATCAAATGTAAACGCAATTCATACATCATTGTCCATCCCTAGATCAATTATGTAGCAAGAAAGATAATCCATATCCGGTATCAAGTTTAACTTCCCAGTAAACTTGAACCTTGAATCATGACTTCAATAGCTAATTGAAATCAAACAATAAACAAGGAATAAACTTTCCAATACCAAACAACATTAATATAGAATTGAATCCAGGAGTACAAAAAGTAAGAAGATTACATTTTGATTCCCAACTAGAGATCTCTAGCCGCTCATCCTATCCTTTACACACTCGAAATGATAAATAATACAAGAATCAATCACTGTAGAGTCGTTCCCACAAATCCTATGACCTTTTCTAGCGTTTTTTCTCTCATTCTCGTGTGTCTCTCCCCTTTTATGCAGTTATCCTCCCCTTTTTAAATTCTGGAACCGCCCATATAATTCCCAACTCCCACATTCTCGCCCAAGCGAAAGATTCTCGCTTGGAGGAGCAGTTAATGATAACACATGTCTGAGTGCCATGCCTGAGCGCAGATGGGCGCGACTGACGCGCTTGGGTGTGGATTTCTCGCCCGGGCGAGAATTGCGCAGAGAGTTCAGCATTGGCCTCTTCTTGGGGTCACTTGGCCGAGCAGTCCGCGCTTGGGCGCGGGTCATCAGAGTTCCACAACTTCAATCTGCTCATTTTTTCTCCTTTTTTTCTTGTTTATTATCCTGAAACAACATAACACACGTAATCTAATAACAACTGAAATTTAAACTAGGTTATCGGGGGTTACACATAATGTATATCATTTCATACACTAAGTGCCCCAAAATTTATGTATATTTCATTAACAATTTGGCACTTAACATAGATAGGCACTCCTAGTGTCTTGTCAACTATTATGTGACTATCCGAGTTTGCCTTCTTTTCTTTTAGGACAACCTGACAAATTAAGAAAAAACATAATGTTAATTAATCACATTTTGATAAATAAATTATGAAAATTAAGTATAATTAAAAAATAGGAGAACTTGCAACACGTCTTGCCGCTTCTTGAACTTCCTCATTGTCGATGATACCGTCCTTGTTCTTATGGGCACCCACCCATAGACCATTGAGTTCTACTCCATGTGGAGTCATAGGTGTATCGCTTTTGTTCTTCAACTAACAAAACATAACCAATAATAATGTAATTAGATATATATGCATACAAAACATAACCAATAATATACAAATTAACAATACTTACAATTCTTTCCTTGATTCCTCTATACCCCGCTCGAGAAGCTCGACATGGATATAAAGGCTGGGATGCCCTCTTCCGATTTTCATTACTTAATTTCTGAAACAATAAACAACATTAATATCAACAATCATATACAAAAGCATATATACAAAAGTCAATACAAAGAATATGATTTTACCAAGAAAGACTCATCTTGTGTGTATAGGGTGAAAACATATCCTCTTCATCAACGATATTTGCATATTTAGTTGGAGATTTTAGGTTGACATTGCCATCAGCATCTCTGGGTAATTTTTCGGCATCAGTTCGAAATTGTCGGAGAGCCTTGCCAGCCGATTTAAAGATATAATCCTTATGCTCCTCACCAACATCAAAAGTTGCCTGAAATAAAAACACATATACATGATATATTGCATGCAAACACATGTATATACGTATATTGCATGAAAACATAACACATATACATACATTGCATGAAAACACAAAAACACAAAAACTGAAAAAATAAACTTACTATTATTTCATTCCAAATACACTCTTTCACGGAATTCCCTACATCACTCCATCTGTTGAAGGTTAGCTTCACATTCTACCTAATAACAACATCAATGTAGCTTACCAATGCGTTGCTACCCTTCGAGTTTAATGGTTGGCCTTTAGAGTTCCATTGAACTTCTATCTTCACATCCTTACTTCTTGACCGAATGACATTCTTCATTGAAGTCATTCCACTTGGAGGTCATTTTTGAGCAACGATTTGCTTGTCTTGTGGAGTTGGTGAAGTTTCGTCACCACTATGAGATACATGATCGCCACTTTGAGAGGCCATTGGTGAATTTTTTTCACTTTATGATAGTATGAGGGTTTGCTGAGAGTGTGAGGATTTCTTTTCGAGTAAGTTTGAGAGCGTAGAGGAAACAATTCATGTTTTAGATATTTAAACTGTAGTAACAATTTAATAGCGCATATTAACGATAGCGATGTTATATTGACCTCTTCAACAATGCATATTAATGGTAGCGCTGTTGTATTGACATCTTCAATAACGCATATTAACGATTGCGTTGTTGTTGTGTATCCAACTGTACACTACTCATTTTATAAACACGACCTCTTCCACAATGCATATTTAACGTAGCACTATTGTATCAACATCTTCAACAACACATATTAAGGATTCTGTTGTTGTTGCGTATCCAACTGTTTACTATTTATTTTCATTAACACATCAACAGCGCTACCGAGATGTAGCGTTGTTGAATAGATTCTAATTGACAATATTATCTGAATTATGCGTTGTTGAATAGAATCTAATTGACAGCGCAGTGGTAATTAGGCGTTGCTAAACTAAACTCATTTTCCCAACTAACAGTGTATTAGTAGTTATGCGCTGTTAAATTAACATTTTACATAACTGGAAAATATTTATACAACATGAATTTATATAAATTAACATGAAATTGCCATGAAGTAGATTATTACTATATAATTGTGTTTATTAATACGAAACTGAAAAAAATATTAAACATTATGTTTTGTTAATTTTTTTGTATTTATTAAGTATTGTTAATTTGTTTATTATGTTTATTAATATAGAATAGCAAAAGTATTAAAGAAAATAATCATTCACATAATTAACAAAAATAGAAATTAACATCCCAAAATAATTGTTTTATTATTCAAATTATTCATTCAGAGAGGCAAAATACATTATAATGACCTAAATGATTTGATACATATGAATATAATGAACTAAATGATTTGGCAGATGAAGAATACAATGAAAATGATTTCAATGAAGGAAATAATTTTTTCCTCGACTCCTCTATACAAAACTTCATTGATCTAAGACCGTTTTGAAAAATGAAAGAGCTGTATGAATTAAATAATTCATTGATCTGGGTCCTTTTTTCTTCTACACAAATCTTGTATAACAGTTCATTGATTTCCTTTTAAAATATGGATCCTTTTACAATGAAGGAAATAAATGAACTTAAGGAATTGTTGCAGATGATGAAGAAAAATAATTCATTGATCCCCCTTCTCCTTTTATTTCGGTTCAATTGAAAGAGATCAATGAACTAAATCTTCATCTCACGCAAATCTCATATAACAGCCAATTTCCTTCTGAAATATGGGACCGTTTTGAAAATTGAAAGAGCTTAATGAACTAAACTCAATACTTTACAAATTAATATTGTCCACAATTACAAATGAAATCAATTGAAGATGAAGAAAATTAATTCATTGATCTCCTTTCCTTTTATTTCCTTTCAATTGCAAATGAAAGAGATCAATCAATTAAATCTTCATCTCACGCAAATCTTGTATGAAGCCACCTTCATTCTTAAATCTGGGTCCTTTTGAAAAATCAAAAGTTGTTAAAGACCTCATTGACTTGATTCTGAAATAGAAACACAATTTTTTCCTCGACTCCTCTATACAAATCTGGGTGTTTTTTCTCTTTTTCACTCTTTGCAGTATTGCTCTTTGTTTTACTACTTTGTGTTTTCTTCCTCCTATCTTCATGAACATACTCTTATAGAAACACATACTTTTAGCTGACTGGTGAAATATAACATTGAGTGAACCACAATATTTATAGATGAGCAACCATTAATATTTCAACAAACGAAGAGACGTATAACCACTCAACCATTAATATTTCAACAACCAAGAAATGCATAACCACTTAAACATTAATATTTCAACAAATGAAGAGACACATAACTACTCCACCATTAATTTCTCGGACACTTAAAAAGTCGTAAAACATCAACATCGAATAATTAAGCAAGCGTTGTTACTATGTAATCTTCAACATCGCTTCCTTAAATATGTGTTGTTGCATATATTCACATAAACAATACTTTCTATCAAACGCGCTGTTAAAAATAAATCATTTAAGCCAGCGCTAACGTTACTGATGTTTAATAGCGCATTGTCGAGAATGTGCTGTTGAAGTTACACAAATTGACAGCACATGCTTTATTATGCGATGTTGATGTTCTTCTGCCTCATTTTTAACAGCGTCGTTCAAAATTATGCTATTGAATGACTGTTGTTTATTACGATATCTAGCATTGTGTCATAACAAATATCTTCAAATTTTCTCTCATATCAAATGCCTACAATTTGTTTTTCTAACTTGATCTCCTAGTCATAATTATTCAACTATATTATTTCCACTTATACCATCAATGTTTAGAACTTTTGATACAAAGGTTATACTAGGTCAGAACACTATTGCGATTTTAACAGAAAAATAGAAGAGTGTATAGAATGCATATTTTGATTGAATTGAAAAATGATACAAGAGAGTGTTATTTATATACAATGCCTTGTAAAACAAGCAATGCAACTAACCTAACTAACTCTCTATCAAACTAATAAACACATGTTGTAAAACAATTTTTAACATGTGTTAAATGTGTAAAACGTGCCAATTACAAGAATTGTTCAACCAAGGCTTCGCTTGATTTTATAACCAGTTAATTGATTAACTATAGTATTAATCGATTAAATGTTATTGATGTTGTCTTAACTTCCTTTACCTTTTCATCAGAATTAGCATTGAATCCAACAACAAGAGTTCCTTTAATGATATTGACCCCATTATTTACATAACATCCCTTATAGAATGTAGCAATATGAGATGTGAAAAGTCGTGGCATACACCAAGGCTCTTGGTAGACCGTGGTAACATCAAAATTGTTGAGTTTCAAAACAACACTAATCTCCAGACCAATGTATCCACCACCCACAACCACAACTTTCTCGTTCTTCTTTCCTTTGATTTCCTCATACAATTTGTCGACATCGTCAACCTCTCACGTAAAAGATGTTTTTGGCATCTGCTCCTTGTACACCAAAATTTGTTAGCCTTATAACTGTTGATCCAGTTACAATAACCAAATTCTGGTAATTGAATGTTTCTCTTCCTGCACTGGTTAGAGATTTTGCAGTAAGGTCTACTTTTACTATTTCTGTATTAAGAATTAGCTCTATGCCTTTCTCTGCGTACCACTCAGGAAGCAATCTCTCTCCCCCACTTTCAACACAAACATGAAACCCAAGAAGTCTAGAAAGAGAATCTAGGAAAAGGTATACCTTGCTTAGAGCAGGACGTTCGTATTGAGCTACCGCTTCTTTGGATATGAGTGCCAGCTCCCCAGGCTTAAGTCCATGTTTGGAAAACTCCCTTCCTATATAACTAGCAGAAAATCCTCCACCGAGAATAACGTACTTAAAGGGCTTTGCCATTGAAACAAAACTCATTTCTTGTTATTGGTTTAGGTCTGAGTGTGTGTGATAACAAACAATTGTTTGACCTTTGTTGAGTTTGGTTTCAACACTTATACATACAACTCTTGGATTTCTTGTTCTTGCAAACTCTTAGCTTTCTTCTCCTCTTCTTCTTCCCTTGTGCTGTGAAATTCGGCCTTGGTTCACCGGATTGAATCTTGGAAGAGAAAGATAATAATTTTAGAGAATATGCAGTGGTGACCAAAGCCTTCAAGATGAAGGCTCGAATACCATATTGTGATTTTAACAGAAAAATAGAAGAGTGTATAGAATGTATATTTTGATTGAATTGTAAAATGATACAAGAAAGTGTTGTTTATATACAATGCCTTGTAAAGAAAGCAATGCAACTAACCTAACTAACTCTCTAACAAACTAATAAACACATGTTGTAAAACAATTTTAACATGTGTTAAATGTGTAAAATGTGCCAATTACAATAATTGTTCAACCAACGCTTCACTTGATTTTCTAACCAGTTAATCTTTTAACTATAGTGTTAATCGATTATTTGTTATTGATGATGTCTTGGTTCTGCTTGCTTTCGAAGGTAGTTTTGTTTTCCAATAGCCCCTCAAGCTGGAGAGTAAATTTTAATGACTTCAACTTGATATCTTGATTTGATATCATAACAATGTGATGGATCGAAATCTCGATTGTAATGTGATTGGATTTTCTCAATCACTTGATTATTTTCCTAGTCAAAAATCTTGACCATAATCCCATGGAATCTCATGGTTTTACATTGCTAAAACTTCCTAGTTGCTCCTGATTATAGTAATCACTTTCTTGGCGTGAATTTCATACATTTTCTTGATAGCATCTTTAATCATCCCTTTACAATCAGGGCCTTGAAAATGGGTTATAACAATCTTCAAAGTATGATCACAATCTTGTATGACACATCATAAGTATCCTAATTTCAATCTTGCATGGGTTTGGATCAAAGTAACCTCAATTTCAACTTCCACGACCCAGCCATCCTTTAGTTTGACTTCCTTTACCTCTCCATCAGAATTAACATTGAATCCAACAACAACATTTCCTTTAATGATATTGACCCCCATATTTGCATAATATCCCTTATAGAATGCAACAATATCAGATGTGAAAAGTCGTGGCATACACCAAGGCTCTGGGTAGACCGTGGTAACATCAAAATTGTTGAGTTTCAAAACAACACTAATCTCTAGACCAATGTATCCACCACCAACAACCACAACTTTCCCGTTCTTCTTTCCTTTGATTGCCTCATACAATTTGTCAGCATCGTCAACCTCTCACGTAAAAGATGTTTTTGGCATTTGCTCCTTGTACACTAAAATCTGTCAGCCTTATAATTGTTGATCCAATTGCAATAACCAAATTCTGGTAATTGAATGTTTCTCTTCATGCACTGGTCAAATATTTTGCAACAAGGTCTACTTTTACTATTTCTATACTAAGAATTAGCTCTATGCCTTTCTTTGTGTATCACTCAAGAAGCAATCTTTCTCCCCCACTTCTAACACAAACATGAAACCCAGGAAATCTAGTAGGAGACTCTAGGAAAATGTATGCCTTGCTTAGAGCATGACGTTATGAGTGCCAGCTCTCCAGGCTTAAGTCCCTGTTTGGCAAACTCCCTTGTTGCATAACCAACAAAAACTCCTCCACCGAAAATAATGTACTTGGAGGTCTTTGCCATTGAAACGAAGCTCAATTCTTGTTATTGGTTTTGGTCTGAGTGTGTGTGTTAACAAACAACTGTTTGACCTTTGTGGAGTTTGATTTCGACACCTATACATACAACTCTTGGCTTTCTTCTCTTCTTCTTCTTCCTCCCTTGTGCTACAAAATTCTGCCTTGGGTCACCGAATTGAATCTTGTAAGAGAAAGATAATAATTTTAGAGAATGTGCAACGGTGACCAAAGTCTTCAGGATGAAGGCTCTGATACCATATTGCGATTTTAATAGGGAAATAGAAGAGTGTATAGAATGTATATTTTGATTGAATTGAAAAATGATACAAGAGAGTGTTGTTTATATACAATGTCTTGTAAAGCAAGCAATGCAACTAACCTAACTAACTCTCTAACAAACTAATAAACACATGTTGTAAAACAATTTTAACATGTGTTAAATGTGTAAAATGTGCCAATTAGAATAATTGTTCAACCAACGCTACTCCCTTCCTATATAACTAGCAGAAAATCCTCCACCGAGAATAACGTACTTAAAGGGCTTTGCCATTGAAACAAAACTCATTTCTTGTTATTGGTTTAGGTCTGAGTGTGTGTGATAACAAACAATTGTTTGACCTTTGTTGAGTTTGGTTTCAACACTTATACATACAACTCTTGGATTTCTTGTTCTTGCAAACTCTTAGCTTTCTTCTCCTCTTCTTCTTCCCTTGTGCTGTGAAATTCGGCCTTGGTTCACCGGATTGAATCTTGGAAGAGAAAGATAATAATTTTAGAGAATATGCAGTGGTGACCAAAGCCTTCAAGATGAAGGCTCGAATACCATATTGTGATTTTAACAGAAAAATAGAAGAGTGTATAGAATGCATATTTTGATTGAATTGAAAAATGATACAAGAGAGTGTTATTTATATACAATGCCTTGTAAAACAAGCAATGCAACTAACCTAACTAACTCTCTATCAAACTAATAAACACATGTTGTAAAACAATTTTTAACATGTGTTAAATGTGTAAAACGTGCCAATTACAAGAATTGTTCAACCAAGGCTTCGCTTGATTTTATAACCAGTTAATTGATTAACTATAGTATTAATCGATTAAATGTTATTGATGTTGTCTTAACTTCCTTTACCTTTTCATCAGAATTAGCATTGAATCCAACAACAAGAGTTCCTTTAATGATATTGACCCCATTATTTACATAACATCCCTTATAGAATGTAGCAATATGAGATGTGAAAAGTCGTGGCATACACCAAGGCTCTTGGTAGACCGTGGTAACATCAAAATTGTTGAGTTTCAAAACAACACTAATCTCCAGACCAATGTATCCACCACCCACAACCACAACTTTCTCGTTCTTCTTTCCTTTGATTTCCTCATACAATTTGTCGACATCGTCAACCTCTCACGTAAAAGATGTTTTTGGCATCTGCTCCTTGTACACCAAAATTTGTTAGCCTTATAACTGTTGATCCAGTTACAATAACCAAATTCTGGTAATTGAATGTTTCTCTTCCTGCACTGGTTAGAGATTTTGCAGTAAGGTCTACTTTTACTATTTCTGTATTAAGAATTAGCTCTATGCCTTTCTCTGCGTACCACTCAGGAAGCAATCTCTCTCCCCCACTTTCAACACAAACATGAAACCCAAGAAGTCTAGAAAGAGAATCTAGGAAAAGGTATACCTTGCTTAGAGCAGGACGTTCGTATTGAGCTACCGCTTCTTTGGATATGAGTGCCAGCTCCCCAGGCTTAAGTCCATGTTTGGAAAACTCCCTTCCTATATAACTAGCAGAAAATCCTCCACCGAGAATAACGTACTTAAAGGGCTTTGCCATTGAAACAAAACTCATTTCTTGTTATTGGTTTAGGTCTGAGTGTGTGTGATAACAAACAATTGTTTGACCTTTGTTGAGTTTGGTTTCAACACTTATACATACAACTCTTGGATTTCTTGTTCTTGCAAACTCTTAGCTTTCTTCTCCTCTTCTTCTTCCCTTGTGCTGTGAAATTCGGCCTTGGTTCACCGGATTGAATCTTGGAAGAGAAAGATAATAATTTTAGAGAATATGCAGTGGTGACCAAAGCCTTCAAGATGAAGGCTCGAATACCATATTGTGATTTTAACAGAAAAATAGAAGAGTGTATAGAATGTATATTTTGATTGAATTGTAAAATGATACAAGAAAGTGTTGTTTATATACAATGCCTTGTAAAGAAAGCAATGCAACTAACCTAACTAACTCTCTAACAAACTAATAAACACATGTTGTAAAACAATTTTAACATGTGTTAAATGTGTAAAATGTGCCAATTACAATAATTGTTCAACCAACGCTTCACTTGATTTTCTAACCAGTTAATCTTTTAACTATAGTGTTAATCGATTATTTGTTATTGATGATGTCTTGGTTCTGCTTGCTTTCGAAGGTAGTTTTGTTTTCCAATAGCCCCTCAAGCTGGAGAGTAAATTTTAATGACTTCAACTTGATATCTTGATTTGATATCATAACAATGTGATGGATCGAAATCTCGATTGTAATGTGATTGGATTTTCTCAATCACTTGATTATTTTCCTAGTCAAAAATCTTGACCATAATCCCATGGAATCTCATGGTTTTACATTGCTAAAACTTCCTAGTTGCTCCTGATTATAGTAATCACTTTCTTGGCGTGAATTTCATACATTTTCTTGATAGCATCTTTAATCATCCCTTTACAATCAGGGCCTTGAAAATGGGTTATAACAATCTTCAAAGTATGATCACAATCTTGTATGACACATCATAAGTATCCTAATTTCAATCTTGCATGGGTTTGGATCAAAGTAACCTCAATTTCAACTTCCACGACCCAGCCATCCTTTAGTTTGACTTCCTTTACCTCTCCATCAGAATTAACATTGAATCCAACAACAACATTTCCTTTAATGATATTGACCCCCATATTTGCATAATATCCCTTATAGAATGCAACAATATCAGATGTGAAAAGTCGTGGCATACACCAAGGCTCTGGGTAGACCGTGGTAACATCAAAATTGTTGAGTTTCAAAACAACACTAATCTCTAGACCAATGTATCCACCACCAACAACCACAACTTTCCCGTTCTTCTTTCCTTTGATTGCCTCATACAATTTGTCAGCATCGTCAACCTCTCACGTAAAAGATGTTTTTGGCATTTGCTCCTTGTACACTAAAATCTGTCAGCCTTATAATTGTTGATCCAATTGCAATAACCAAATTCTGGTAATTGAATGTTTCTCTTCATGCACTGGTCAAATATTTTGCAACAAGGTCTACTTTTACTATTTCTATACTAAGAATTAGCTCTATGCCTTTCTTTGTGTATCACTCAAGAAGCAATCTTTCTCCCCCACTTCTAACACAAACATGAAACCCAGGAAATCTAGTAGGAGACTCTAGGAAAATGTATGCCTTGCTTAGAGCATGACGTTATGAGTGCCAGCTCTCCAGGCTTAAGTCCCTGTTTGGCAAACTCCCTTGTTGCATAACCAACAAAAACTCCTCCACCGAAAATAATGTACTTGGAGGTCTTTGCCATTGAAACGAAGCTCAATTCTTGTTATTGGTTTTGGTCTGAGTGTGTGTGTTAACAAACAACTGTTTGACCTTTGTGGAGTTTGATTTCGACACCTATACATACAACTCTTGGCTTTCTTCTCTTCTTCTTCTTCCTCCCTTGTGCTACAAAATTCTGCCTTGGGTCACCGAATTGAATCTTGTAAGAGAAAGATAATAATTTTAGAGAATGTGCAACGGTGACCAAAGTCTTCAGGATGAAGGCTCTGATACCATATTGCGATTTTAATAGGGAAATAGAAGAGTGTATAGAATGTATATTTTGATTGAATTGAAAAATGATACAAGAGAGTGTTGTTTATATACAATGTCTTGTAAAGCAAGCAATGCAACTAACCTAACTAACTCTCTAACAAACTAATAAACACATGTAGTAAAATAATTTCAACATGTGTAATATATGTAAAACGTGTCAAGTATAAGAATTGTTCAACTAACGCTTCACTTGATTTTCTAACCAGTTAATCGATTAACTATAATGTTATTCGATTAACTGTTATTCTTGCTATCTTGTTTATGCTTGCTTTCCAAGGTAGCGTTGTTTTCCAATAAACACTTCATTGAGAACATGTTATTCAGATATATATAAAAAAAAATTCAGTATTTCAACTTGGTGTGTATATTAAAACATTACTGCGGTTATTGTATAGATTCTTTTTACTAACCTAAAGTCATGTTTTCTATGAATGCAACTTGACTGCAGCGCATTTTGGAAGATGGTGCTGAGATCTTAGCTATCAAACAAGTAATAGGAGGTGGTGTTGCAGCACTAAGCTTGTATTGAGGATACATAGGAGTTTGTAGATATATATTTTGTACGGACATATACTATTTTACGGCTAAACTATAGTTCAGCATCTTTCAATACATATTAGAAATCTATGATATAAATTATACATGTTACCAACAACATCTTAATTTAGTGGTATAAACCTCTCTTAAATTATTAAAATAATTAAAAGATGAAGAATTCAATTCCTGTGAAAAAGAGAGAATTAATTACACACTTCCACACAAATTAGTTCCTCGCCATTTATACATGTTACTTATACATGTTTCTTTTAGACATTTATCATTTTTTAGAACTATTTATATGGAGTTATAAAGATTATATAATATTTAGTTTTCGTAAAGATTATTATAGAAAGTAGATTTGAGTAAAGAATAAATAGTACAATAATTAATATTTAATTTTTTTTGGAAGGGTATGATTACTCCTTCGAATTCGAATAAGTGTAGTTTGTAAAGCCCTTAAATACTTTGTTGGTTAATTGATGTTAAATTGAGAATAATAAAAGTGAAAAAAAATGCTACATATTATAATAATAATAATATTTCTAATGTTGAATGTTTGGTGTTACCACTTACCAATGCAGTGCCCTTATTATGTAAAGTAAATGAAATTCAGAAACCCAACAAATCTGAATGATGAAGAAAAATGTCCCTGATTGGCTCAACAGTTCTCTCTGGTCATCTCCTCCTCCTTCCGCCGCCGTCTCCTCCTCCACCCCACCACCGCATCCTCCGATCATCGAAGAAGAAGATCCTCCGGTAACACAACATTCTCCGATCACCGATCCCACTGAAACTCCAAATGATGATCATCACACTGACGGTTACGACGCCGTTCCATCATTACCCTCCGCTGATGAAATCTCTCGTCAGGCTCAAATTATGGCCGAGGTATTTTTGATTTCTTGCTTCGGTTTATTAGGAGTAGTACAACGACATTGGTTATTGAGTTTTGGTGATGTATATGTTATTGTTGTTGTTGTAGTTATCGAAGAGAGTGATAGATATGCGAGAGTTGCAGCGACTCGCTTGTCAAGGTATTCCTGATTCTCCTGGGATACGTTCTATCGTTTGGAAGGTAGGTAACTGAACTCTTCTATGTTTGTGCTTGCAAGTTAGAACCCTTTGCAAAATTGAGATTTGTGATCTTCATTTTTATCCAAAGTGTATTTATAGCAATTAATTTGGGAGTGGGCGAGCTTCGACGTAACAATAAGGTTGCTTCCCAGATAAGACTGTGTACGTCTACTATCTCCAGATCCCCACTAGGTGGGAATGTCGTGCACTAGACTGCCTTTTTATATGCTCGGATACTATGTGTCATGTTGGTGGATTATATGTGAGGTTAACCATTTCTAATTATTTTAGAACAATTAGTAGTTAGAGGGTATTAGTCAGTGAGTAGAGGGGTATAAAACAACAACAACCAAGTCTTTATCCCTCTAGGTGGGTCGTCTGTTTTAAGTAGAGGGGTATAAATAAAGGAATTAAGAGTAGAGATATCCATTCAGTGATTTAAACTTGAAACAGCGGTTCACCTCAGTTGTCAAAGGGGTAACCCATTGAGAAGGGGAAACCATTAGTTCCTTTTCATTTTCAGTCAATCATTCAATAAAATTCTCACTCCTATTCATGGGTTCATCTTTTGGGATGAACTGTTGAAGTTAAATCAATTTACTTTAATAGGTATGAGAGTCTATTTTGGTGTCAAGCTACCTGCATATGTCAACTCATGCAAACTTCACGCGAATCACACCGCAAATGTCCAGTTTTTGGTGTGAGCTAGGTGTGTAGTTGAGTAGTTGACTCTATAAAGATGAACCATTTGCAATGACTTGGGCAGCCCTTACCCTATGAGCTCATGTTTGGGTGGAGCTCAACCCGTTTATTCTAATATTTATTGATTAATCAGCGTTTATCAAACTGACTTTTAGATATATAGCTCGCAAGTTGACTGGTGATATTAACATTCAAAGGATGAGGAAATAGTTTTCTAAGGATATTGTGGTAAAATAAAAGTAATAGTTGAAAATGTTTATAAAAAAAAAGTAATAGTTAAAAAGCCAAACTGGGTATTAGCAAACATATAAGTGAAATGTTTTTACATTTCGTCAACCAATGTTTGGCTCCCAAACTGCTATAGCTAAGTAATATTTTCTATTTGCCAAACATGTTAATGAAGTTCAACATTTAGATCGGATCTTCTAAACTGTTCAAAGTTCAAAGTTCAAACTCAGTGTTGAAGTCCTCTAACTGGATGCTAAGCATGCACTAAATTTATAATATTATTAGTTCTGAGGAGGGGTTTGGGTGTTCCTAGTTACTGTAGTATATTTTTCCAGATTGATGGAAACAAGGAAGTGAAATTGAAAAATGATATTACAATTTATGCTTATTGTCATTTGCAGCTTTTGCTTCGATATCTTCCGCCAGATCGTGGGCTATGGTCATCTGAGTTAGCAAATAAGAGGTCCCAGTACAAACAATTTAAGGACGACATTCTCATGAATCCTGTAAGTTAGTTGCCTGTGTGTTGTCATCTTAGACAATTTTTTGTTTACCTTTAAACACATATGGGGTTATTGTTTTAGCGGGGCTGAAAAGATGCCTTAATTGTGATAACATGAAGTGATTAACTATTCTGAACTGTGAGTGGTTGAACTAAATCTGCAGAATCAAATATCACCCCCACCCCCCCCTGCTTTTCACATTATTATATTTCTTCTTACATCAAATTGTGGCTAGGGGACGGTGATAATTATATGTTATAAGAAATCTGTTGTCATGATTTTTCTTTCAATTTGATTTTACTTGGTTCTTTCTGTTACATTGATAGGTTGCATGCATATCTGTTTGGCCAAGTGCAGTCTTTGCTGAATTAGTGAATTTTAATGCAAAAATATTCTATTTGCTCTATCTATTTGGCTCTCTAAATGTTCATGTGGCTAGCTAGTCAGAAATTACAAGGAAGATGTACAACTCCACGAGTTGTGATACTCATGATGCTGAATGGAAGAGTAGAACCATACTCTCTAGATCAGAAATCCCTCATGGAGAGCATCCTTTGAGTCTTGGGAAGACCAGTGTATGGAATCAGTTCTTCCAGGTACAATGCAAGTGCTTTAATATATATAATTTCAAGGGAAAATCATCTATACCTTTCAGCCTAAAACTATATAAGAATTATTCTGCATTTCTTTTCTTAGATGCATGCGAAGTCTGTCATTCTCCTGGAACTATGTTGCTTATGTTCCATTAAAATTTAGTCTGATGACACATCAGTGCATGATGCTTATCATTTTACTTGATTGATGACAACTGAAAACCATTCTACTTGGAAGCTTCCTTTGCAAATAAATAAGTGAATAAATAAATAAGTGAATAAAGGTGATTGTTAATTAATCCACAACTATATAAATCTCATGCTTATTCACTAACACACCATCTGATATCTAAAGGCTATTGTGATAGTAAGTTTTCCTCTTTGTATTTGTAGGACACAGAGATCATAGATCAGATTGACCGAGATGTAAAGCGTACTCATCCTGATATGCACTTTTTCTGTGATGATTCTCAATTTGCAAAATCTAATCAGGTTGTTCCTTTATTTCTCTTGAAATTCATACAAACTCCAAATTTCAGTCTATCGTGGCATGAACCTTTTTGATTTTTTGGGCATTTTCAGGATGCTTTAAAGAATATATTAATCATCTTCGCAAAGTTAAACCCCGGTGTAAGATATGTTCAAGGGATGAATGAGATATTGGCTCCTCTATTCTACGTTTTAAAAAATGATCCTGATGAAGAAAATGCAGTGAGTATATAACATATCCTTGTACTCTTTTAACTTTACGTCATATTATCTATGATGGGATCTGCATTATCAAACCCCTGATTCCTTGCTGTCTGTGTAATACATGCATACTAGTATAGCCTTAGTGTATTCATTTAATTATATTTGTGACGTGTAAAGACTAAATGATATTAGTTTCAAACTATCCCTAGGAACTGTTCTGTTTTTAATTTTGATTTCACAAATTCCTTCATAATAAGTGGAACCATGATAAGTTGATTGCTTTCTAATTTCTATGTTTCATCATTCAACTGGTTGATACTTTCCTGTGTGTGCTTTAATAGAAGGGACACGCTTGTATGTGTGGAACTGTGGAAGACATATCAAACTTGTCACCAGTTAAAAAGAATTATTGCGTACATACAGGAATTGAGAGAAACATTGTTACCTAATGTAATACAGTGTTGGCCAGTACATAAGATAGGCAATGGAAATATGTGAATAATTAATATAACCACGAAAATGTTGATTTGTTGCCAAAAAATGCTTGTACAGCAGCAACGGAGTGATGTAGATTCATATAATGATAAGATAGCATTGATGGAGATTGATATTATTATTGGTTAATTCTGCTCAACAGTTCCTATTACAACATGCAGGCCTTTGCTGAAGCAGACACATTTTTTTGTTTTGTTGAGATAATGAGTGGGTTTCGAGACAACTTTGTCCAACAACTTGACAATAGTGTTGTGGGAATCCGTTCCACTATTACAAGGTTGTCACAACTTTTGAGGGAACATGATGAGGAGCTTTGGCGGCATCTTGAGATAACTTCTAAAGTAAGAGAATTTTTAACATTTATTTTTTATTTTTTCATAGTCTTGTGAGAGTAAGACTGCATACATCTACCCTCCACAGATCTCACTAAGTGAGAGTTTTGTACATTTGACCATCCTTTTATCTTTTCACAGGTTCCATATAGTTTAAATTTGGAAATTTTGGTATACTTTTAGATGTTAAACTATTTTAGGTCTTAATTTTTAAGTTAGTTATCAATCATTTCGTGTGCATGTTGCAATATCTACAATTGTGCAATTTTTGGGGGACATTTTCTATTGGGTGGTCTAGTACATGAGGCTCCCACTTAGTGAGATATAGGGAGGGGAGATGTGTGCAGCCTTCCCCGTAAGCGGAGATGCTGTTTCCAAGATTTGAGCTCTTGACCTCAACATTGTCTACCAGTCTATTTTGTTAAATTTGTGTGATGAGGTAAATAATAAGAATGTCGCTCTTGCCCGCTTATTTGTTTTAATGGGTGACCTTCTCTCTGTTTGAATTGTTATTTTGGCAATTTTTAATGTCTGTTTTATACTGTTTTTATGTTTGTCTACCAGTAAAGTGCCAGTGCCTTTAATTAGTTGTGAACACATTTTACGTTTTACTATATTGAACAGTCTATCAGAAAGGTCTCATTTTTCTGGTTTTAAATGTCAGATCAATCCTCAATTCTATGCATTTAGGTGGATTACTCTCCTTTTGACTCAGGAGTTCAATTTTGCTGACAGCCTTCACATTTGGGACACTCTTTTAAGTGATCCAGATGGTCCGCAGGTACACTCTTGTTACTACCTACCTTGTACTACAATGTTACAGTCATTTAACCTTCTGATCCATTACCACTTGATCACAATGATAACATGTGATATTGCATTTGAAGTTGTAAAATTACTTTTAAATAGAAAATACTACAATAACAACTAAGCCTTAACTCCACTAAATAAGGATGACTATATGGATTAAACGACGCCATAATGCTCTATTATAAATCATGTTCAGTGATGAAATATTGATGTCTAAATCTTTCTTAATCGTTTCATATATGGTTTTTCTTAGCTTCTCTCTTCCTCTTGGAATTGGACTAACCTTCATTTAATCTAATATCTTTATGGAGACTTCTACTTATCTCCTCCACACATGTGCAAATCACACAAGGCGTTGTTCTACAATCTTTTCTACAATTGTAGTTATTCCAACTTTCTTCCTAATGCATTCACTTTTAATCTTATCTTGTCTAATGTGTCTACTCATCTAATACAATATTTTCATCTCTATTATCTGAAGTTTGTTTGTTTTTTGACATTTTACTACTCAACATTCAATTTCATAGAAGATTGCAGGTCTTATAATAGTGTAAAACTTTTCGTTATGTTTGAGTAATATATTTTTATCACATGACACCTGAAGCACTTTATCATTTCATCCAACCCACTTTAATTTTATGGTTTACATCTCTGTCAATTTCTCTATTCTCTTGTATGGTTGACTAAAGATACTTAAATCTAGTGACTTGTGGTTGATATGATCCTCAATTTTTACTTCTACAATTGGATTTGTCTGCCTCTTGTTAAACTTACACTCCATATACTTTGACTTATACGAAAATTACATGCTTCTAAAGCTTGTCTCCACATTTTTAACTTCTCATTTGATTCCTCTTTCTAAAGTCTCTCATCAAGATAATATCATTCGCAAAATGCATGCATTGTGATGGTGATTCTTGGATATGCTCTTTGAACACATCCAAAGCCAATGCAAACAAGTAGTACCCAATGTTGACCCTTGGTTTAGTCTTATGACAATAAGAAAATCTTTTGAGATGTTATTATGTATTCTTATGTTAATCTTGACCCTATAATACATATCCTTAGTTGTGCGGGATATATTTTTTACTCTACTCTAGTATGAGTGCAAGTGTATAATTATTAATGAGAAAATAAAGGCAGGCTTCAACTCTAGTTTTTGGTATCAGACTGCTTGTACTTTGTAAAACTTTAAGGTGTTGATTTTTGTAGCAACCCAGTCCAGACTTTACTCTATAAAGTGCATCATGCACTTCCAAGGACCCTATTTGTCAAGCAAAGATGTGAGATGACTATTTTTTTTTTTTGTACTACCAAGGGTATCCCCTCACCTTTTTGGGTAAGGAACTAATCCCTTTCGGGGTTTGTGGCTCCCCTCCCAACAAGTATTGTTCCCAGGAATCGAACCCTCAACCTTGTTGATTGAGATGGCTATTTTGGTCGAACATATCAAAGTTCCTCTGCTCATAAAAATTATATATATTTCAAAGTTCCTCTGGTTAATTTCCACTTGACAGTGCTAGAGTAGAGTGTGTTGCAAGTCACTTGCTTCTGGTAACTGTTACTCAACACTTCATACTCCTGTTGCTTCTCAAATTTTTTTATATAGAACTTGTAATGGTAAATCAGGAGGTCAAGGAGCACGGGTTATCTGTTTATTTTCTTTGCCTGAAGAACTTTATACCTTATTTTATAAAATGGAAAGAAAAATTTAGGAAGATTAACCCACAATATTTGCAGGAGACTCTTCTCCGGGTATGCTGTGCAATGCTTATTCTCATTCGGAGGCGCCTCTTAGCCGGTGATTTCACTTCTAATCTCAAGTTGCTGCAAAATTATCCTTCCACAAACATTAGTCATTTGCTCTATGTTGCCAATAAGTTTCGTGTACAGTCAGTCTAATCTTGTTGCCTAATTTATTTCAGTTTGGTTTTGTAATTTAGTGTTTGAGATTCAATGCTTGTAAATTACTCTAAATGTCTGTTTCAGAGCTGCAACATTTTTTTTATATTTTAGTTCTGATTATATATTTTGTTATATTGTTACTATTACTACTGATGCTTTGATCCACCAGTTCAAGCGTTTAACAAAAATGATGGGGAAGTACTTTGGTGAAAGAGTCCTGGGGTTTGTTCTCATTCATAAGACATGATTCAATAATTAATTGATCCAGTGCAGTCACATAATCACATTTTTAGAATCAGTCATTATTAGCCTGTTTTTAAATCAAAGTTTTCAAAAAAGAGAAATTAAATTAAAGTTGCGTGATTAATTTTTTCGAAGTGGGAGAATGTTATTATTATAATAATTCTTGTGGGCTATGATTTAAATAGAAACAAGTTAACAATATGGTCTATTGGAATTATTTTAATAATTCTTGTGGGCTGTTTGATGGGAATTATTAAATAATGTTGAATCTATAGCCAGAGACATATTTTTAATTTTGATTTCAAACATAATTTCAATTTTAAAGCATGGTAAATGTTTCAAACAAAAAAAACATGATAAATGATACACATGTGACTTGAATCATTGGTTCGGACCAAGAATATTCTCTCTTGATTAAGAGGTGTGAAAATCTAAAACAAACAACCAATTTAACACTTTAAATAATGACGGGTTTCAATTTTATATGTACCCAATACTAATGTCAATGATGTTGTGTTTCTTAGTTTATGTAAGAACTTATATAAAAATAGATCAACTTTCTTGTGCACGTTAACATGAAAAGGATAATGTCAATGAATAAATAGATTAGAATTTTTTTAGCAAAATCTTGTTGTCAACAATAATTAATTTTTCAGAACTGAAAGAATTTATTTGATAACAACTCATACAAAGTAATTATATTATGCCAATTGCCACACGAACGCTTATGGGTCCCAAATCCATGGAATAAACAAAGATAGTACAAACTATATGTTTCCCTTGATAGCAAACATACCACTAAAATGAAAGTTATTCTTTTATTAATATGTGATCTCTCATTCTAAATTGTTAGAGAAGAATTAAGAAGAAAGGAAGAGAGGGATGAGTAGAATGAATGTGCTTCTTTGTATATTGAATGTGTTAAAAATCAAAAACACCAAACTTACTATATATAGCAAGCTTTCCAACCAATTCAACTAACTGACTTTCCTAATATAGAAACTTCTGCAACTACTTTACCTAACTTTTGAATTACAATTATTTTAACATCCTCCCTTAATCCAAAGTTAGCAAGAAACAAAACAAAGAAAGAATGATTCAAACTTTACAACTACATAAACTCAAAAGAATTATTCTTCCTTATCAAGCTTTCCAAATTTCTTCTTCTTCACTAGGCTTGAAATCTTTATCACCAAGCCTTCACATTCATCTTGTCTCTTAATGTTCTGAACCGTGCAGTCTTGAGTGGATTGGTTAGAACATCAGCTATCTGCAAATCTGTTGCACAATGTTGTAGCTTGATTTTCCCTTTTGCAACTTGATCTCTTAGATAGTGAAATTTTGTTTCAATGTGTTTGGACCTGCCATGAAACACTGGATTCTTGGCAAGGTTAATAGCAGATTGGTTATCTACTTTTAACTCCACTGCCTCACCATTACTCAAGCTTAGTTCCTTCATCAGTGCGTGAATCCATACACCTTGACAAGCACCATTACAGGCTGCTATATACTCTGCCTCACATGTTGATAGTGCTACTACTTCTTGCTTCTTAGATGACCAAGAGATAGGTGCTCTACCTAAGAAGAAAACATAGCCCATTGTGCTCCTTCGATCCACTTGATCTCCACACCAATCAGAGTCTGTATATGCCTCAAGATGCAGGGCATTTTGTTTTTGTTTTGTCTCAGATTTCTTGCAAGGAAATAAAACACCATGATCAAGAGTTCCCTTCAGGTATCTGAGAATTCTCTTTGCTGCAATTAGATGAGAGTGTTTAGGTGAGCTCATGTACCTACTTACCAATCCTACACCAAAAGAGATTTCAGGCCTGCTGTGACACAAAAACCTCAAACACCCAACCAATTGCCTGAAAGTCGTGCCATCAA
>NC_032009.1:31263140-31269463 GCF_001865875.1 Lupinus angustifolius | reverse complement strand
TTATCATTTTACTTGATTGATGACAACTGAAAACCATTCTACTTGGAAGCTTCCTTTGCAAATAAATAAGTGAATAAATAAATAAGTGAATAAAGGTGATTGTTAATTAATCCACAACTATATAAATCTCATGCTTATTCACTAACACACCATCTGATATCTAAAGGCTATTGTGATAGTAAGTTTTCCTCTTTGTATTTGTAGGACACAGAGATCATAGATCAGATTGACCGAGATGTAAAGCGTACTCATCCTGATATGCACTTTTTCTGTGATGATTCTCAATTTGCAAAATCTAATCAGGTTGTTCCTTTATTTCTCTTGAAATTCATACAAACTCCAAATTTCAGTCTATCGTGGCATGAACCTTTTTGATTTTTTGGGCATTTTCAGGATGCTTTAAAGAATATATTAATCATCTTCGCAAAGTTAAACCCCGGTGTAAGATATGTTCAAGGGATGAATGAGATATTGGCTCCTCTATTCTACGTTTTAAAAAATGATCCTGATGAAGAAAATGCAGTGAGTATATAACATATCCTTGTACTCTTTTAACTTTACGTCATATTATCTATGATGGGATCTGCATTATCAAACCCCTGATTCCTTGCTGTCTGTGTAATACATGCATACTAGTATAGCCTTAGTGTATTCATTTAATTATATTTGTGACGTGTAAAGACTAAATGATATTAGTTTCAAACTATCCCTAGGAACTGTTCTGTTTTTAATTTTGATTTCACAAATTCCTTCATAATAAGTGGAACCATGATAAGTTGATTGCTTTCTAATTTCTATGTTTCATCATTCAACTGGTTGATACTTTCCTGTGTGTGCTTTAATAGAAGGGACACGCTTGTATGTGTGGAACTGTGGAAGACATATCAAACTTGTCACCAGTTAAAAAGAATTATTGCGTACATACAGGAATTGAGAGAAACATTGTTACCTAATGTAATACAGTGTTGGCCAGTACATAAGATAGGCAATGGAAATATGTGAATAATTAATATAACCACGAAAATGTTGATTTGTTGCCAAAAAATGCTTGTACAGCAGCAACGGAGTGATGTAGATTCATATAATGATAAGATAGCATTGATGGAGATTGATATTATTATTGGTTAATTCTGCTCAACAGTTCCTATTACAACATGCAGGCCTTTGCTGAAGCAGACACATTTTTTTGTTTTGTTGAGATAATGAGTGGGTTTCGAGACAACTTTGTCCAACAACTTGACAATAGTGTTGTGGGAATCCGTTCCACTATTACAAGGTTGTCACAACTTTTGAGGGAACATGATGAGGAGCTTTGGCGGCATCTTGAGATAACTTCTAAAGTAAGAGAATTTTTAACATTTATTTTTTATTTTTTCATAGTCTTGTGAGAGTAAGACTGCATACATCTACCCTCCACAGATCTCACTAAGTGAGAGTTTTGTACATTTGACCATCCTTTTATCTTTTCACAGGTTCCATATAGTTTAAATTTGGAAATTTTGGTATACTTTTAGATGTTAAACTATTTTAGGTCTTAATTTTTAAGTTAGTTATCAATCATTTCGTGTGCATGTTGCAATATCTACAATTGTGCAATTTTTGGGGGACATTTTCTATTGGGTGGTCTAGTACATGAGGCTCCCACTTAGTGAGATATAGGGAGGGGAGATGTGTGCAGCCTTCCCCGTAAGCGGAGATGCTGTTTCCAAGATTTGAGCTCTTGACCTCAACATTGTCTACCAGTCTATTTTGTTAAATTTGTGTGATGAGGTAAATAATAAGAATGTCGCTCTTGCCCGCTTATTTGTTTTAATGGGTGACCTTCTCTCTGTTTGAATTGTTATTTTGGCAATTTTTAATGTCTGTTTTATACTGTTTTTATGTTTGTCTACCAGTAAAGTGCCAGTGCCTTTAATTAGTTGTGAACACATTTTACGTTTTACTATATTGAACAGTCTATCAGAAAGGTCTCATTTTTCTGGTTTTAAATGTCAGATCAATCCTCAATTCTATGCATTTAGGTGGATTACTCTCCTTTTGACTCAGGAGTTCAATTTTGCTGACAGCCTTCACATTTGGGACACTCTTTTAAGTGATCCAGATGGTCCGCAGGTACACTCTTGTTACTACCTACCTTGTACTACAATGTTACAGTCATTTAACCTTCTGATCCATTACCACTTGATCACAATGATAACATGTGATATTGCATTTGAAGTTGTAAAATTACTTTTAAATAGAAAATACTACAATAACAACTAAGCCTTAACTCCACTAAATAAGGATGACTATATGGATTAAACGACGCCATAATGCTCTATTATAAATCATGTTCAGTGATGAAATATTGATGTCTAAATCTTTCTTAATCGTTTCATATATGGTTTTTCTTAGCTTCTCTCTTCCTCTTGGAATTGGACTAACCTTCATTTAATCTAATATCTTTATGGAGACTTCTACTTATCTCCTCCACACATGTGCAAATCACACAAGGCGTTGTTCTACAATCTTTTCTACAATTGTAGTTATTCCAACTTTCTTCCTAATGCATTCACTTTTAATCTTATCTTGTCTAATGTGTCTACTCATCTAATACAATATTTTCATCTCTATTATCTGAAGTTTGTTTGTTTTTTGACATTTTACTACTCAACATTCAATTTCATAGAAGATTGCAGGTCTTATAATAGTGTAAAACTTTTCGTTATGTTTGAGTAATATATTTTTATCACATGACACCTGAAGCACTTTATCATTTCATCCAACCCACTTTAATTTTATGGTTTACATCTCTGTCAATTTCTCTATTCTCTTGTATGGTTGACTAAAGATACTTAAATCTAGTGACTTGTGGTTGATATGATCCTCAATTTTTACTTCTACAATTGGATTTGTCTGCCTCTTGTTAAACTTACACTCCATATACTTTGACTTATACGAAAATTACATGCTTCTAAAGCTTGTCTCCACATTTTTAACTTCTCATTTGATTCCTCTTTCTAAAGTCTCTCATCAAGATAATATCATTCGCAAAATGCATGCATTGTGATGGTGATTCTTGGATATGCTCTTTGAACACATCCAAAGCCAATGCAAACAAGTAGTACCCAATGTTGACCCTTGGTTTAGTCTTATGACAATAAGAAAATCTTTTGAGATGTTATTATGTATTCTTATGTTAATCTTGACCCTATAATACATATCCTTAGTTGTGCGGGATATATTTTTTACTCTACTCTAGTATGAGTGCAAGTGTATAATTATTAATGAGAAAATAAAGGCAGGCTTCAACTCTAGTTTTTGGTATCAGACTGCTTGTACTTTGTAAAACTTTAAGGTGTTGATTTTTGTAGCAACC
This sequence comes from Lupinus angustifolius, assembly GCF_001865875.1. Lineage (NCBI taxonomy): Eukaryota > Viridiplantae > Streptophyta > Magnoliopsida > Fabales > Fabaceae > Lupinus > Lupinus angustifolius. The sequence goes on along the minus strand of NC_032009.1, from coordinate 31,266,105 downwards.
CAGTCCAGACTTTACTCTATAAAGTGCATCATGCACTTCCAAGGACCCTATTTGTCAAGCAAAGATGTGAGATGACTATTTTTTTTTTTTGTACTACCAAGGGTATCCCCTCACCTTTTTGGGTAAGGAACTAATCCCTTTCGGGGTTTGTGGCTCCCCTCCCAACAAGTATTGTTCCCAGGAATCGAACCCTCAACCTTGTTGATTGAGATGGCTATTTTGGTCGAACATATCAAAGTTCCTCTGCTCATAAAAATTATATATATTTCAAAGTTCCTCTGGTTAATTTCCACTTGACAGTGCTAGAGTAGAGTGTGTTGCAAGTCACTTGCTTCTGGTAACTGTTACTCAACACTTCATACTCCTGTTGCTTCTCAAATTTTTTTATATAGAACTTGTAATGGTAAATCAGGAGGTCAAGGAGCACGGGTTATCTGTTTATTTTCTTTGCCTGAAGAACTTTATACCTTATTTTATAAAATGGAAAGAAAAATTTAGGAAGATTAACCCACAATATTTGCAGGAGACTCTTCTCCGGGTATGCTGTGCAATGCTTATTCTCATTCGGAGGCGCCTCTTAGCCGGTGATTTCACTTCTAATCTCAAGTTGCTGCAAAATTATCCTTCCACAAACATTAGTCATTTGCTCTATGTTGCCAATAAGTTTCGTGTACAGTCAGTCTAATCTTGTTGCCTAATTTATTTCAGTTTGGTTTTGTAATTTAGTGTTTGAGATTCAATGCTTGTAAATTACTCTAAATGTCTGTTTCAGAGCTGCAACATTTTTTTTATATTTTAGTTCTGATTATATATTTTGTTATATTGTTACTATTACTACTGATGCTTTGATCCACCAGTTCAAGCGTTTAACAAAAATGATGGGGAAGTACTTTGGTGAAAGAGTCCTGGGGTTTGTTCTCATTCATAAGACATGATTCAATAATTAATTGATCCAGTGCAGTCACATAATCACATTTTTAGAATCAGTCATTATTAGCCTGTTTTTAAATCAAAGTTTTCAAAAAAGAGAAATTAAATTAAAGTTGCGTGATTAATTTTTTCGAAGTGGGAGAATGTTATTATTATAATAATTCTTGTGGGCTATGATTTAAATAGAAACAAGTTAACAATATGGTCTATTGGAATTATTTTAATAATTCTTGTGGGCTGTTTGATGGGAATTATTAAATAATGTTGAATCTATAGCCAGAGACATATTTTTAATTTTGATTTCAAACATAATTTCAATTTTAAAGCATGGTAAATGTTTCAAACAAAAAAAACATGATAAATGATACACATGTGACTTGAATCATTGGTTCGGACCAAGAATATTCTCTCTTGATTAAGAGGTGTGAAAATCTAAAACAAACAACCAATTTAACACTTTAAATAATGACGGGTTTCAATTTTATATGTACCCAATACTAATGTCAATGATGTTGTGTTTCTTAGTTTATGTAAGAACTTATATAAAAATAGATCAACTTTCTTGTGCACGTTAACATGAAAAGGATAATGTCAATGAATAAATAGATTAGAATTTTTTTAGCAAAATCTTGTTGTCAACAATAATTAATTTTTCAGAACTGAAAGAATTTATTTGATAACAACTCATACAAAGTAATTATATTATGCCAATTGCCACACGAACGCTTATGGGTCCCAAATCCATGGAATAAACAAAGATAGTACAAACTATATGTTTCCCTTGATAGCAAACATACCACTAAAATGAAAGTTATTCTTTTATTAATATGTGATCTCTCATTCTAAATTGTTAGAGAAGAATTAAGAAGAAAGGAAGAGAGGGATGAGTAGAATGAATGTGCTTCTTTGTATATTGAATGTGTTAAAAATCAAAAACACCAAACTTACTATATATAGCAAGCTTTCCAACCAATTCAACTAACTGACTTTCCTAATATAGAAACTTCTGCAACTACTTTACCTAACTTTTGAATTACAATTATTTTAACATCCTCCCTTAATCCAAAGTTAGCAAGAAACAAAACAAAGAAAGAATGATTCAAACTTTACAACTACATAAACTCAAAAGAATTATTCTTCCTTATCAAGCTTTCCAAATTTCTTCTTCTTCACTAGGCTTGAAATCTTTATCACCAAGCCTTCACATTCATCTTGTCTCTTAATGTTCTGAACCGTGCAGTCTTGAGTGGATTGGTTAGAACATCAGCTATCTGCAAATCTGTTGCACAATGTTGTAGCTTGATTTTCCCTTTTGCAACTTGATCTCTTAGATAGTGAAATTTTGTTTCAATGTGTTTGGACCTGCCATGAAACACTGGATTCTTGGCAAGGTTAATAGCAGATTGGTTATCTACTTTTAACTCCACTGCCTCACCATTACTCAAGCTTAGTTCCTTCATCAGTGCGTGAATCCATACACCTTGACAAGCACCATTACAGGCTGCTATATACTCTGCCTCACATGTTGATAGTGCTACTACTTCTTGCTTCTTAGATGACCAAGAGATAGGTGCTCTACCTAAGAAGAAAACATAGCCCATTGTGCTCCTTCGATCCACTTGATCTCCACACCAATCAGAGTCTGTATATGCCTCAAGATGCAGGGCATTTTGTTTTTGTTTTGTCTCAGATTTCTTGCAAGGAAATAAAACACCATGATCAAGAGTTCCCTTCAGGTATCTGAGAATTCTCTTTGCTGCAATTAGATGAGAGTGTTTAGGTGAGCTCATGTACCTACTTACCAATCCTACACCAAAAGAGATTTCAGGCCTGCTGTGACACAAAAACCTCAAACACCCAACCAATTGCCTGAAAGTCGTGCCATCAACCTTAGCTTCTTCATCACAAGCACCAAGCTTCAGGTTTGCTTCAACTGGTGTATCTGCAGAGTTGCATTTAAGGAGATTGAATCTCTCCAGCACTTCCAGTATGTATTTCTTCTGGTGCATAAAGATACCATCATGATGTTGCACAA
>NC_032009.1:31262725-31263040 GCF_001865875.1 Lupinus angustifolius | reverse complement strand
CTTTGAGTTCAAAACCAGGAGGTTGAGTAATGTAGACTTCCTCCTCTAATGGTCCATTTAGAAAAGCAGACTTGACATCAAGCTGCCATAGATCCCATCTTTCCCAACTTGCTAAGGCTATGACTAACCTCACAGTTTCTAGTCTTGCCACTGGTGCAAAGACTTCAAAGTAGTCCAATCCTTCCTTCTGCATGAATCCTCTCACAACTAGCCTGGCTTTGTGTCTTGAAATGGATCCATTTGGATTGAGCTTTACCTTATATACCCATCTAACAGAAATAGGAGTCTTGTTTTCTGGAAGATCTACTAATTCCA
>NC_032009.1:31240768-31262625 GCF_001865875.1 Lupinus angustifolius | reverse complement strand
CCAATTGGATCTGCATCAGCAAGTAGTGCTAAATGAATTATTTCTCCTTCACTATCAAACTCAGAGTCCTGAAAAAGTTCAAAATCATTCAGTCTTGTTGGTCTGGTTCTGCTTCTTCTTGGTCTCTGACTTGATTCTCTTTGAGATTGGCTTGATACCTCCTCAGTTATTAGTTCCTCTGCACTAGTTAACTCATGTGTAGCTTGTTCTGATTCCAAATCAACTCTAGTTACTGATTGATCATTAGTAGTTTCTGATTTCCATGCCATATGCTCCTCAAATAACACATCTTTACTGAATTCTACCTTCTTTGTTCTAGGATTATACAGCTTATATGCACCAGTTGAGCTATATCCTAGGAAGATCATGGTTTCACTCTTATCATCCAGCTTTCTCCTTTTCTGATCTGGTATATGCTTGTGACACAAACAACCAAAAAACTCTGAGGTGTTGAACTGGTGGTTTCTGTCCTGACCACACTTCTTCAGGTACTTGAGATCCAAGCTTCTTTGTTTGACACAAGTTCAGCACATAGGCAGCAGTCATTACTGCTTCTCCCCAGAAATGATGAGGGAGTTTCTTCTCTTTCAACATACTTCTAACCATATTGAGGATGGTTCTGTTCCTTCTCTCAACTATTCTATTATGCTGTGGTGTATAGGGAGCTATAACTTCATGTAGGATTCCATGAGTTGAGCAGAAATTCTCCATCTCCTTTGAACAAAACTCACCACCTCCATCTGTTCTAAACACTTTGATAGATATATCTTCCTGATTGTTTTTCTGCCATGGTCTTGAAGACTTTGAACATTCCAAAGACCTCTCCCTTGGTTTTGAGCAGGTAAACCCACATATTCCTACTGTACTCATCAACAAAAGATACAAAGTACATGTTTCCTCCCATTGATATAGTATCAATTGGACCACATACATCTGCATATATCACATCTAAAACAGTTTTTGATCTAGATGCACTATAGGTACTAAAATAATATCTAGACTGCTTACTTGACAAGCAACTTTCACAGATCTTTGAAGGTAGTTTGATATGAGTCAAGCCAGACACCATGCTTTTAGAATTTAGCAGGCTCAAATCCTTGAAATTCAGATGACCAAATCTCTGGTGCCACAACCAGGAACTATCCTTTTCCACCTCAGTAGCCAAGCAATGTGAGTTTAAGGCATTTACCTTGATTTGGAAGGTCCTATTTCTGGTGAGAGGAACCTTCAAGATCAATTTGTGATAAGTGTCATAAACTTCAAGATAGCCATTGCTCATATGCAGAGTGAATCCTTTCTCCAATAGTTGACCCATGCTAATGAGGTTGCTCTTCAAACCAGGAACATACAGGACCCTAGTTATCACTGCATTTTTTCCATCTTCCTTCTTGACCATCACATCACCAATTCCTTCTGCTGAGATGTGTCTATCATCAGCAAACCTGACTCCACTTTTCTTGTTCTCATCAAGATTGATCAACCAATCTTTGTGACCAGTCATATGGTTAGAACACCTTGAATCAATGTACCATATTTCTGAATGTTTGTTATCTTCTTTTGCTAGCATCATCAAAGAGACAGGTTCTTCATCTGATTCCTGATTCTCTTTAGCCAAGTTAGCCTCATTACTTGATGTCTTACATTCAGAGGAAAAGCGACCAATCTTGTTGCAATTGAAGCACCTCAAGGACTTCCTATCAACCCTTCTCTTGCTCCTCTCCAATTCTGTGAACCTCTTCTTATGGATGTTTCTGATTGCTCACCTCCTTCTAAGTTCAAGACTTGTTTCCCTGAACCAGTAGAAGCACCTCTGAATCTTCCTCTTCCTTGAATTCCCCTTTTGTAGAATCCTCCTTTATTCCATGTTTGTGCTTGAAGCACCTGATCATGTGATCTTTCACCAGACCTCTCCATCATTATCTACTCATGTGCTTCTAAGGACCCCTGCAACTCTTCAACCTTCAGGATTGCTAAATTCTTTGATTCTTCTATTGCCACAACAATGTGATCAAATCTTGGTGCTAGGGTGCGAAGAATTTTCTCCACAATTGTTTGATCTGTGATTGTCTCACCAGAGGCCTTCATTTGATTAGTGATGACAATCACTCTATTGAAGAATTCTGCTACCTTCTCATTCACTTCCATCTGCATCAATTCATATTGACGCCTTAAGGTTTGCAATCTCACCTTCTTCAATTGGTCTGCACCCTTATTGCAAGCTTCAAGAATCTGCCATGCTTCTTTTGCTGTCCTTGCAGAGGCTATCTTCTCAAAGTGTGCATTGTCAACACATTGATGCAAGAAGAACATAGTCTTGTTGTCTTTCTTCTGATTTTCTCTATGCACTGCCCTCAAAGCATCTGTAGCACCTTCTGCAAGTGCAGGGTATCCTTCTTCAACCACCTCACGCACCTCTTGGTATGCAAAGATCACCTTCATTTGGATATGCCATTTATTCCAATTCTTGTCGTCGAGGATGGGGAGATTTGCAGGGAAACTTCCATTCGTTGGTCCCATGGTGAAATCAGCTCTGATACCAGTTTGTTAGAGAAGAATTAAGAAGAAAGGAAGAAAGGGATGAGTAGAATGAATGTGCTTCTTTGTATATTGAATGTGTTAAAAATCAAAAACACCAAACTTACTATATATAGCAACCTTTCCAACCAATTCAACTAACTGACTTTCCTAATATAGAAACTTCTGCAACTACTTTACCTAACTTTTGAATTACACTTATTTTAACATAAATCACCCTCAAGCACCAAATCATTAATATTAAGCTCAATTTTGAGCTTCACCATTTGTTTCGCAAAATTATGGTAACAGATTTCTCATCATTACCATTATTGATAGAACCATTTGTCCATGGCATCACTAAAACAACTCATTCATCTCCAACCCCTTGAAGGGTCCAATACACAAATCTTGGTTTGTGTCCCAACAATTGCAAGTCATACACATTTATTTCTTCAAAGTCCACAAATGTCAAATTGGCACCATAGACAAAGAAGTTAGTCACTCCTTCATCATTGTCCACTAACTTTTCAATCCCATTCCTCTCATCAATACCTTGATTTGCTAGTAAGCTAGCCAAAACTCTTACACGAGTATCAACAATAGAACTTTCACTCCCAACCTCAACTCTTTTTATGATTTGGTTGTTGCTCATCATTTCATTGCCAAAAGATGTGAGTTGGTTTATCAAACGGTCACAATGTTGGGTTCAAATCCCTCCTTCATCCGAGCCACACATCGTCAAATTACCGCACATAGGGATTCAAAGGGTGGAGTACGATCAAAACTTTGACCCCAAATGTTTGTTTGCAAGTAATTGATTTGCGAGTTAGTTACTTGGAAGTAGAGATGACAAAATGGGCATTGCCTGCGGGCGTGCCCGCATAGCCCGCATTTTTTTGCGAGCATGACATACAAATTTTGATCATTTATCTGTTTCGCCCGGCCCGTTTTTCCCGCCAAGTTTGTGGGCATTTCGGTTGGGCATGCGGGCGGCCTCTGGGCGGCCCATAAACATAATTTAAGGAAAAAGTAAGAAAGTTTTAAATAAATTATAATATAATGTAATTTTTTTAATCCCTAAAAAATTATAATCTAATGTGATTTGTCAAACTTCATATAAAGTATCAAAAATTTTGTTAATTTTTTATCTTCAACTACTTTATTTAATTTCATTTATTATATGAATTTTTTAATTTTTTTAATTATTCAACAATGCTCGTGGGCTGGCCGCAAGCCCGTTAGCCCATTTTAAAACGGGAAGGACATTGAATTTTGTTCGTTAACCAATAAGGACATGCCCGCGCCTGCTTAAATTTTTGCGGACGTGGGCTAAACGGGTCTGGCAACCCGTTTTACCATCTCTACTTGGAAGGAGAACGTGTCCATTTTTCTATTGTTGGGTGGGATTCAATGGTCACCCATCGGGTCAACCCATTTAACACAAACTATATCATTTTCAATTCGTTTAGTTCTGATGCAGATAACCGAGTCAACCCATGTGATGATGAAATTTGAAGCTGAAAGTGGGTCCCCTAGTACATGAGCCCAACTAAGACCCATTGAAGCCCCACCACACTTAAAATGAGTTATATGCAAAAGCAAAATCTTATGAATGGTAATCATGAAGGCAAAAGGAGTTGCCCTACCTATTAAGTCTGCACCTATGACAGTCTTGCAAAATTTAAGCAGGAATAATCTTATATGTTTTTCCTTAATGGACAAATCTACATTTCTTACCCGTTTGAAAATGGGCTAACAGACATGTCGGCAACCCACAAACGACAAGTAAGAATACTAAAATAACAAATTTGGGGTGCATCAATGCATGTGCATGTATTATACTTAAGGTTGCATGCCTATACTCATGCCATATTTTGGGTTGTTTGGACCAAATAATATTATGCAATGACCGTCTGCATAGCCTATTTGGAATGTTTGCTAAATAAAATAGCTAGCAAACTAGATATAATGGACTAATGGAAAAAATAGAAATATCCTACCCGTAGTTTTTTTCCGGGCAAAACCTATTTTACCACATCTAATCATTAATTTCATGACTCTTTTAAGGAATACAACATGACAACGAGGGAAATGATTATTTACTATCCTAACTTTTATTTTGCTCTTGAGTACCATGCTTAACTTCTTCTTATTAGTTTGGAATATATCAACTTCTTATTATCTGTTTTAAATATATTAATGCTTGATCTTTTAGTATAATAAATTTTAGTTTGTGCTTCTAATTATTATAAAACTAATATGCATTTAACAATTGTAATATATTAATTGTATAAAAAACTTTAAATTGATATTGTATAGACATTAAACTCAATTATTATAGTGATACAGATGAAATATTTTCAAAAGTGTGTTGAAATTAAGGTGATTTTATCCACATATGCAAGGAAAAAATATCACCCAACAGCATTTTGACTTATTGGTATTATTATTATTATTATTATTATTATTATTATTATTATTATTATTATTATTATTATTATTATTATTATTTTATGCTATTGTTTATGATTGGTGTTTAACTAATCATGGTACAGTAACCTTCTACGGTTTTGATAAGGAATCATGGATACCGTATTTTAACATACTTTATTCCAATAAAGTTCTCACATATTTTAAGATGTCAAATGTTGAGTTTTTTATTGCTTAAATATTTTGTAAGATGGATAGTTAGAATAACTATATTAATAGTAAATGAGTTTAATATTTATGTGTTATCAATTAAAAATTTAATGTAATCAATATATTAATTATTATTCATTTATATTATTTTATCTAAAATTCAATAATAATTAAATATTAATGATAAATAATATAATAACAGTATGAAAACCCTTAAACTATCAATAATTACGTCTTTTTCCCATAACAGATTCAAATAGCAATTCTATTCGATCGATCACCTAATGAATTATTAAATTTTGGTAGTTTAACGGTTGAGGAAGACTTTTTGGAAATAAATACACGACTTTATCTAATAAGGTGTGGTATAGTGGTGAAAAATTCTACTTCATCTTCAAATAGATCAAACTATAAATGATTTAATTTCTGAGAGTAACATTTATTGGAATGAACAATTATATGTTCCAAAAGTAATTAGTTCTTTATCTATAAAATAATGAGGAGATACCATTAATTATATCAAAAGTTACTCACACCTCAAAAAGTTTACTTAATGATATGTTGTAAAGATAAAAACATTTTTAAGATATTTTCCATAACACCATCTTTTCATGTTAAATTTGGCATGAAAATACTAATAAGATGAAGTGATGCTAATACTGTTATCAACTGGATGTTGATTTATTGGTATAAGGATCATTAAGTTCTCTCATCAAATATTGAATGGTTGATTCTTATGAACGATATTTATTGAAAGGGGTAATTACATTACATACCTAAAAATGGGGTATACATCTGTTGTCCCATAAATTGTGTTACTGCATGTACCATTAGCTGTAGTTGGTCAGAAAAATAATTAATTATTAATTTTTTAACTTAAAAATATTTTTCAACCAATCATAAGTCTATGTATATGTAGTAGCACAATTTGTGGGATAGAGGATGTTGTCTCCTGAAAATGAATAGTTGATTTAGTTTCTTAGGTGTAAGGTAAGGGATACCTTTAAATATACCCAAAAAAAATATAGTTGTAAGATAACTAAATTTATTAAATATGATACTAAGGATGTTTTTTTCTTATAAAAGATTTTAACATCTTAAAAAAATCTTCGCCAATTGATCAAAACACAATTCACAAAAATAAAATAAGATGTAATAATAAATTAACATGAAAGTTTCCATTTATGAATTAATTTGTGCAAGTATGGGAGTTGAGATTTCTATTTAATAGGCATTAATAGAAGTGAGAGCCACACAACCCACATGTCATGATAGCATCTACCTTATCTCTTTTGAAATGAATGATCCATCTCACCATACAACATTATAGTTGTTGAAGGAAGTGTGTGGACTCATTAATTCTCTCTTTTTCGATACAACATACAAGAGAGAGACATAGTGGAATATTGTAATAGATTGAGGCCTCTAAGAGTCCTTTTCTGGGTCTACATATATTCATTCAATGATAGGGATCTTCTTGATTTCTTTAGGGCATTGGAAAATGATGCTTGCACGTCATAATCTGTACACTAATTTTATATTGGTCAAAGATTTATAAATTTGAAGTTAATAATTTATTTTTTAGTTATAACTTTACAATTATGTGAAATGTGAAAATGTGTGCAAAGCAAAACTTGAGGGGTTAGGAGTTAAAGACATTTATCATTTCAACTGAACTCTTTAGGGGCAGGGGCAGTACCACATCACACTGGTCCTAGCAAGGACGTGTGTTGAGCAGGAGAAGAGATAAATACCTGATATTGGCAAGATAACTGGGTATGACACAGATTTGATGTCCATATAATTAGGTTAATGTCGTATCAATGTAGTGGGATGGTGAATGTTGTATGAGTTTCCTGGGAAAGTTTTCTCAATTTTAGGCATACATTTTAAGTATGAATGTACCACTAGTGTGTGAAGTTTTATCTTTAAATTTATGATAATCAAACATTCAACAACACACAGTGAAACAAACATTGTTGATTATATATTCGTCAATCACATTTAACAACGCTTGTCTCACCAAACGTTGTTGATTTCCTATCTTATATCATTTAACAATGTTCTACACAAGAGTACTTTAAATATGCATTGTTAAATGCGATTTGTGATTACTTACTTTGTCTCAAACATCTTGTTGTTTCTTTGTGTTTTTTTTGCAATATGTTAGCAAAAATCTACAGGAAGGTTTGATTATTTCTTTATTAGAGTTGTCGAGACATGGTCAATAATGAGTGCACCAATTATAAGAACCAACATGATATTACCTGAATAAAAAAGACAAGGAACCATCATTTGATAAAATAGACCACTCCATAAGATAAAAATCATTCTTCTCTCTTGTCTTCTAGTCCTCTATTAGCTTACATACTCACATCACCTAAATTTAGGGTTACTACTATTAGTTTGTCTTGGGTTGGAGAGAATAAGCAAAGGAAAGAAAGGGTTGAAGGAGAATAAGATTTTTTTCTCTCATTTGTTAGGAGAGACCAAGAGAGTAATGACAGAAACAAAATAAAAGTAATAGGACCCATCATATTTTGGTTTATTATCTTATGTGAGAAAAAACGTTAAAGTATAAGAGTTTTTTTTTACATTTATTATAATGCCCTTAGCTTTATCAAATACTTATTATTATTTATAAATGTAAAATTGTCTTTTTAATAAAAACATATTTTCTCTCTTTTCTAATTCTTTCATATTTCTTTCCTACCAAATAACTCTTACAATCTACTTATTTTCTCATTTATTTCTTTCTACTCATATTATTTCTTTTTATCTTTTCTCATCCTATTTTATTGTCTAAATCAAACTAAGCATTAGAGTGGTTCTGGTCCACATTATTTTCAATTAGTGTGATAGAGGAGGTTTTCTATATCTCTTTTTTTTTTTTTTGAGTTTTTCTTTGGCTTTGTTTGGGAGTGGGGTTTTGGAAAGGAATGGAAGGGAACTGATAACTTAGAAAAGTCTTCTCCTTGTTTGAAAGATGGATGAAGGAGAGGGGAAGGTTTTGGAGGGGTGCTCCATATGTCTATTTTTAACCCTCCAAAACCTTCACATGTCTATTTTTAATGTTCACCAATTTGAGATTTTTTTGAGATAAAATGTTAAAATAGCTAAATATTTTTAGTAATATTATATAATTATATATTATTGTTCATTTCTCATTGTGAATTACATTTTTAAAGGAAAAAATAAAAAAAATATTCTTATATTATCATTAGCTTAGTCTCTCTCGTCTCAATTTCATACTCACAAATAAGGGGATCATTTCTTTCCTTTTCCCTTCCCTTCCCTTCCTAACCCTTTGATACTTCTCCTCCCTTTTCCTCATAACTCCCAAACAAAACCTTAAGGATTTGTTGCTAGAATCATGCTATTGTTACATGTTGATCTTATCTTTTGGTTTGTAATAAGGTGGTTGAACAAAAAAGTAGATGGAATAGTTGCTGGCAATCTCAATTGTCTGAGCTGAAGAGAAGAAGTGAGAGCAGGAATGTGGGATGTAAGATGTCATTCATGGGCAACTCACACCAGCAGAGGGACTAATATGCAGCCTTACCCAGTTACCCTGCAAGACATATGCAGCTTACCCTACAACAGAAAATGTTGTTCCAGGATTTGAACCTGTAACCTCATAGTTACTACGTAATAACCTTATGATTGTGCCAAGTTCACAGCTGAGAAATCAATCATCAACAATTTATGAGTAAGATTTTTCATAGTTTTATCACTATGTGTATATATAAATATGTATATCTTCCTACTTTGATCCGATCAGATTATATAAGATTAATGTTGACCAGGAAAAAAAAATGTGTGGTTGTTGTTACATTCAGTCTTTTCTTCAGTATGCTAATGTTTCCACTTTTCAACCCAATAGCAGAACTAAGAAATTGAGAAAGAAAAGAAGGAACATTTATTTATTCACTTCTTGAACAGAAAAAGAGCAGATTAAGGAGAAAGAGATTCAGCTCCAGGGGTTACCCTTTTAACAACTGAGCACAAGTTCAGTTTACAACTTCATAAATCCAAAAGAATGTTTCCTCATACAATTTCATCTTTTTAACTATAGCATCATGATTTGTGATAAGCATGACTTCTTTTTGATGTTTAGGCACAAAAATATAGGGTGGGATATGAATGATTTTTGTTTAACTTTGATAACAATTATTTAAGTTCATGAACATTGGTAGTAAGATGTTATTGTCTTCATAACAATGCCTCTAACAATTTATTTATGAGTTGAATTTTAGAAATAAATGAATGAAAATGGAAGACTTTAGAACCATTTTATCAGTATATTTCATGACTTTAATTCAATTAGTTAAGAGATAATTAGTCATACAAGTTAAGTTAGAGAGCTACCCTGATACTCTCTACCGACAACATAAATTCAGAACATTCATAAAGCTAATATTATTTAGAAGATTTTCTAATGTAGTTCTTAATATTATTCGTAAGATTTTGATCATCATTTTTATGTTATTTTCTAATTTTAATGAAGTTTTTCTTTTTCTTCTTCTAAATTAGCCATTATTAAATATTTTGACTAATTTTACACTTTTAGTTGTTTCTTACAAATAATAAATTCAAAGTATGTTGGTTTAAGACTATTAAATATTAATTATAGACTTTACCAATATTAAATAAATGTAAAAATGTATTGTTGCTATGTTTTTAAAAAATTAAGAAAGTTAACTAATCTTAACTAATTTTATTAATTTATATAATTTGATTAAAATATTCTAATAAGGATGAATAGATTTTCATTATCAATAACATAAGAGTTCCCTATTAAGGAAGTTTATTTAATGGAAGAACTTATATAAAAATATATCAACTTTGTCTTGTGCACGTTAACGTGAAAAGGATAATGTAAATGACATAAATAGATTAGATTTTTTTAGCAAAATCTTGTTGTCAACAATAATTAATTTTTCAGAACTGAAATAATTTATTTGATAAGAACTCATACAAAGTAATTAGACTATGGCAATTGCCACACGAACACTAATGGGTCCCAAATCCATGGAATAAACAAAGATAGTACAAACTATATGTTTCCCTTGATAGCAAACATACCACTAAAATGAAAGTTATTCTTTTATTAATATGTGATCTCTCATTCTAAATCACCCTCTAGCACCAAACCATTATTTTTGAGCTCAATTTTGAGCTTTACCATTTGTTCCTCAGGCAAAATTATGGTAACAAATTTCCCATCATTGCCATTATTGATAGAACTATTTTTCCATGGCATCACTAAAACAACTCCTTCATCTCCAACCCCTTGAAGGGTCCAATACACAAATCTTGGTTTGTGTCCCATCAATTGCAAGTCATACATATTTATTTCTTCAAGGTCCACAAATGTCAAATTAGCACCATAGACAAAGAAATCAGTCACTCCTTCATCTTTGTCCACTAACTTTTCAATCTCATTCCTCTCATCAATACCTTGATTTGCAAGCAAGCTAGCTAAAACTCTTACATGAGTATCAACAATAGAACGTTTCCCAACCTCAACTCTTTTTATAATTTGGTTGTTGCTCATCATTTCATTGCCCAAACGATGTGGGTTGGTTTTGCAAACGGTCACAATGTTGGGTTCAAATCCCTCCTTGATCCGAGCCACACATTGCCAAATCACCGCACATAGGGATTCAAATGGTGGAGTACGATCAAAACTTTGACCCCCAATGTTTGTTTGCAAGTAGTTGATTTGCGAGTTAGTTACTTGGAAGGAGAATGTGTCTATTTTTCTATTGTTGGGTGGGATCCAATGGTCACCCACCGAGTCAACCCGTTTAACACAAACTATATCATTCTCAAATATGGATTCGTTTAGTTCAAATGGAAGTCTTGGAACATTGATGGGCTTGTTTAGTTGCAAATTAACCATGGCTTGGCCCCATGTGTTGATGAAATCCGAAGCTGAAAGTGGGTCCCCTAGTACATGAGCCCAACTAAGACCCATTGAAGCCCCACCACACTTAAAATGGGTTATCTGCAAAAGCAAAGTCTTATGAATAGTAATCATGAAGCCAAATGGAGTTGCCCTACCTATTAAGTATGCACCTATGATAGTCTTGCAAAATTTAAGTGGTAACAATCTTGCATGTTTTTCCTCAATGGACAAATCTACATTTCTTACACGTTTAAAAATAGGCTAAGAGATGTACATGTCGGCAGTCCACAGATGACAAGTAAGAATACTAAAATAACAAATTTAGGGTGTATCAATGCATGTGCATGCACTATACTTAAGGTTGCATGCCTCATGCCATATTTTGGGTTGTTTGGACCATATAATGTTATGCCCATTGACCGTCTACATATCCTATTTAGAATGTTCGCTATATAAACGGACTAGCAGACTAGGTATAATGGACTAATGGAAAAAATAGAAATGTAGTTTTTCCTCGCAAAGTCTATTTTACCACATCTAATCATTAATTTCATGACTCTTTTTTAAGGAAAACAACATGACACGATGGAAAATGACTATTGACTATCCTAACTTTTTTTTTGTTGCTCTAGAGTACCATGCTCAACTTCTTATTAATAGTTTGGAATATATCAATTTCTTATAATCTTGTTTTAAATATATTAATGTTTGATATCTTAGTATAGTAAATTTTAGTTTGTGCTTCTAATTATTATAAAACTAATATGTATCCAACAATTGATATATTAATTGTATAAAAAACTTTAAATTGATATTGTATAAATATTAAACTCAATTATTATAATGATAGAGATGAAATATTTTCAAAAGTGTGTTGAAATTAAGGTGATTTTATCCATATATGCAATGAACTTTTGTGGCCGAAGATTAAACATTGAAAAATATCACACAATAGTATTTTGATGTATTATTATTTTATTATTATTTATGCTATTGTTTATGATTTTGTACAGTAACCATCTACTGTTTTGGTAAGGAATTATGGATACCGTATTTTAACATACTTTATTCCAATAAAGTTCTCACATATTTTAAGATGTCAAATGCTGAGTTTTTTATTCCTTAAATATTATGTAAGATGAATAGTTAGAATAACTCTATTAATAATAAACGAGTTTAATACATATAGGTTGTCGATTAAAGATTTATATATAATTATTGTATTAAATTATCATTCATTTATATTATTTTATCTAAAATTTAATAATAATTAAATATTAATTATAGATAATATTTAAACTTTTATACTAGTTAATAAAGGGAAAACACAAAATAATTACTTCACATGGTGTAATTTGTGATTCCCTATTTTGCCTTTATTATCTTCTTATTTCTATAAAAAAATCATATAACATTACATTTTTATTTTTCCTTCATTATCTTCTTATTTTGAACGTGTATTTAAAAAAGTTGAACATTACACCAATTGAATAAATTCAATTACAAATATTTAATACAAAATATTATATTTGTCATTTATAACATACAAACTACACGTTAAAACCATAGAAAAGCAGATTGACAGACACGACAGTCACTATCAATAATAATAATATAAAAACTTTTAAACTATGGTAAATTACATCTTTTTCTCATAATAGATTCAAATAACAATTGTATTCAACCACCTAATGAATTATTAAATTTTTGTTGTTTTAGAGGTTGAGGAAGACTTGTTGGAAATAAATACACGACTTTATCTAATAAGACATGGTTAGTGGTGAAAAATTTCACTGTATCTTTAGATAGATCAAACCATAAATGATTCGATTTCTGAGAAGAATATTTATTAGAATATATATTTATAGGTCTTAAAAGTGATTAGTTCTTTCTCTATAAGAGAATAAGGTGATACCATTAATTATATCAAAAAATTACTCACACCTCAAAAAGTTTACATAATGATATGTTGTAAGGATAAAAACATGTTTAAGATTTTTTTCCTTAACACCATCTTTTCATGTTAAATTTGGCATGAAAATACTAATAAGATGAAGAGATGTTAATATTGTTATCAACTAGATGTTTGATTTATTGGTATAAGGATCATTAAGTCCTCTCATCAAATATTGAATGAATTAATTCTTATGAGCAATATTTAATATTTATTGGAAGAAATAATGAATTAGTTGATTTAGTTCCTTAGGTGTAAGGTAAGAGATACCTTTGAATATACCCAACAAACAATATAGTTGTAAGATAACTAAATTTACTAAATATGACACTAAGGAATATTTTTTCTTATAAAAGATTTTAACATCTTAAAAAAAATCTTCGCCAATTGATCAAAACACAATTCACAAAAATAAAATAAGATTAAATAATAAATTAACATGAAAGTTTCCATTAATGAATTAATTTGTGCAAGTATGGTAGTTGAGATTTCTATTTAATGGGCATTAATAGAAGTGAGAGCCACACAACCCACATGTCATGATAGCATCTACCTTATCTCTTTTGAGATGAATGATCCATCTCACCATACAACACTATAGTTGTTTAAGGAAGTGTGTGGACTCATTAATTCTTTCTTTTTCGATACAAGAGAGAGACATAGTGGAATATTGTAATAGATTGTGTCCTCTAAGAGTCCCTTTCTCGGTCTACATATATTCATTCGATGATAGAGATGTTCTTGATTTCTTTATGGGCATTGGAAAATGATGCTTGCACATCATAATCTGTACACTAATTTTATATTGGTCAAAGATTTATAAATTTGAAGTTTTTTTTGTTAAACAAATTGTAGTAAAAGCAGCACAAGGGGTGCTAACCCAATACAAGACAAAGATCAAATATTGATCTTTTTAGAAGTTATATAATAGAAGTTAATATAAATTTGAAGTTAATAATTTATTTTTTAGTTATAACTTTACAACTATGTGAAATGTAAAAATGTGTGCAAAGCAAAATCTAAGGGGTTAAGAGTCAAAGACATTTATCATTTCAACTTAACTCTTTCGGGATAGCCATGTCACGCTAGTCCTAGTAAGGAGGTACAAACAATGAGTAGAGGAAGCGACAAATACTAGATTTTGGCAAAATAATTGGGTATGACACGAAAATTTGATGTCCAAATACATCAAACTTTATAACCTAAGTTTGTCTAGGGATGCATGTACAAGAGACCATGTAAGATGGGCGGAAGGGAAGTGAGAATGTACAATTATTTGGAAAAGACAACCTTTTATTTAGGAGCATGAGCTAATCAACAAACGTATGCAAGATATCAAGAAATGTACTTTATAGGAAAACAAATTTGATTAGTGGGAGTATGCTCATGAAAAAACCAAGTAACACTTAGTGAAATTGACTTACAACCTACTAGCTCAACCGAGTAACCAACACCTTTGAAAACTATTGCTTTCACATGGAGACTTCTCATGATAGATTATCCATTATGGATGCCATGATTAAAAAGGGTTCATACCTCTAGGAGGGGGCCTCTATGCAGCCTCTACAATGATCACTCAGAATTCTTCCAACATGTGTTCTTCACATGCAAGTTCATCTATTCGGGTTAGCAATTACTCTACAACTAGTTGGATGTCAGTGTTGTTTTACGAGCAGATCCCATAACCTACTTCAAGATACACGTGGGTATGCTAATCAAAAGAAGATGCTGGAAAATCTAGAATGTCATTTGGTAAGCAACAATATGATTCATTTGATTAGCTAGAAATTATATTGTTTTTAACTTAAACAAGATCTCTAGCCAATGAATTACTGAAATTGTACAGGTGAAGTCTTAACTTTGGATTAACAAGAAGCAAGACAAACCAAGCATGTCTTATTCCAAATAGGCTGATAACCTCACAAATACCTTAAACAATAGTCCTAAATTTGTTTTATTTTTCCATCGACTTTTTTTAATCTCTTTCTCACTCACGTGTTCTCTTGTGTCCATGTTTCATAATTAAATAACTTCGATAAACAACAAAATGAGGTAGAAGTGTTTTAATTAGATGTATTAGAAGTTATAATGGGTAAAAACATAATATATGAGATCAAGGTTTGGTGTAAATATTATAGTATAATATAGACACAAAATCACTTAATATTTTATTTTGATGATTGACCAGGATGACAACATAAGGGGAAGTCTTAAATTTTCCCCCTATTAATATAGAATTATACCATGATTCTACATTAGTCTCCTTATTCATATTGGTTTTGGATTTGCGCACTGAACATATCCCAAGAACCAATCTTACAATGCATTTTTTGCATATAATATTATTTTAGTCAGAGATTTGAGAGAAGAATTAAATGGGAAACTAGAAATATGTAGATAAACTTTAGAAGCATGTATATATCATATAAGTCGAAATGAGACAAAGTATATGAAATACAATAACACACGAACAAATTCCTCTATACATGTAAATATTGTAAAACATATATACCAAAGTCACTAGATTTAGGTATATTAAGTTAATTATGCAAGAAGATATGGAAATTGACAAAAATATGAATCACATGATTCAAGTGAGTTGGATGAAATAGTGAAATGTTTTAGACATCATATGTGATAAAAATCTATCACTCAAACTTAATAAGCAATTTTACCACACAACTATAAGATTTATGATATTATATAAGACTGAATGTTAGACGATAAAATATCAAAAAAGAACCATCAAGTCTATGTAATTGTCCTCACCTAATGAGATAAGTAGTTTGATTGTTGTTATATTTTATTTGGATGATTTTGTCACTTATTTTATATATATATATATATATATATATATATATATATATATTTTTTACTAAATTATTATGTTGACAACAAAGTATTTAACACTCGTTTTATAAAATAATTTCTCTGTATTTACATAATTTAAATATTTTATAACTTTTTTTAGATATTTAAATTTTTTAACACTTAGCATGTCAACTTTTATAAAATTATTCAATATAAGTATCATAAAAAATTAAATGATTCAATCATATATGAATAATTAAAATTAAAAATAGAAATTACATTTATATTTACATTTATATTTCATTATTCTTATTTTTTATAATAACAAAGTAATAAGTTTTCTCACAATATGTTATATATATGTATGTATATGTATATGTATATGTATGTATATGTATAACTGATAACATTTGCCAATGCAAAACATGAGTTTTTCTTATGCGCTTATGGATACATATTTATGAATCAAAAAACAAGTTGTTTTAGAAAACTAAGTATATTTCTACTAAAGATAATAGGTATATCACTTGAGTGCTAGAGTTCAAAACCCTGGAAGTAGATTCTCTTCCCCTCCCCTTTAAAGTAAAAGAAAAAACTGGTTCGCCTGTAAAAAAATAAAAATAAATAGAAGCTTACTTTTTTTTAATTTTCTAAATATGTATGGTAGGTAGGCACTTAATAGGAACCCGAAATAATACTATTTATTTTTATCATTTACTAAACACATGATGCAAGAGATTAATGTTATGTTCTGTGAGCAAAGACTACCTAAGTGTAATGAAGTTTTTAAGATAAACCTTAGTTGTCAGCACATGTATCCCTTTTTGGAAAAGGACACAAAATTTTTAGACTTTTGTCTCTCTTTTTTCGCAATTCAATTCATCAATAAATACCAACAAAGTGTTGGTCTAGTAGTACAAGGTACTATTAGATTCCCGATAGACTAAAAAAGTTAATAGTTCAATTCCTGATAATATACTTATTGGGAGATAGCCACACACCTTGCAAAGGAATTAGTTTCTAATTTTTGTCATAAGGTGAGAATACATTTGATTATACCAAAAAATTCATTGATAAACATTAACAACACAGTTAAATAAAATGAGTCAAATTAAAAATGTTCTAAAAACACTTGTTAGGCCATCTTTTAAAAACTTGACAACCTAACATTCTAATAACTTGTTTCTCTTAATTAGTATTTTCTTACTTGAATTGTTTGAGTTCTAGTATATATGATGCGAAAGAATACAAGATTGGACATATATATATATATCCAATTAAGACAAATAATAATAGTGATAAATAAATGTGTATTAATGTGTGATGCATAAATATGTATAGGCACATCACCTGCATCAAAACAGGAGGAGAAAATGATAATTCAGGGCCAATGACTTGTTGAGAGACCAACAACTTATAAGAAGGCCAATCCTTGGTGGCTAGCCACTCATCTAAGGTTATTTTGCACTTAGCCTCAATGAACCTGACTCCACAATCATTACACTTGATGATTGGCCGGCCGGATTCCAATCGCCGGAACCGGCCACAAAGAATGAAGTAGTGGTTCAACAAATAGAACAAACTCTCTTTTACTTTCGGGGTGGTTAGTCCTTGAGCAGGCTCACTCTCAAAGAAATAAACAATTTTTAGGTAATGAAGTTTCATGGCTAAGTCCAAGCCACTCAGGTTGTGGAACACATTCGACCCGCTAACCCGACCCGGGCCAACTGAGGATAGCCTCACATCATAGACTAAACTCTCTTGTGGGAAAACCATATTGGGAATTGTTTTATAAAATGAAATGAGACTTTGATGTGGTTGTTCAAGAGTGAGATATTGCCAACATATATAGAGTGGTGGAGGAGTGTGTTTTATGAGAGGGACCATGCATGGCTGGTTGGGATTTTAATTGAGACTTTATTGTGCATTTGGTTGCCATTGGATAGTACAAAAATAAATGGTTAGCCTAACATTGTGTATTTCTCACTATAACTTTATCTATTTTTAACCTATGTAATTAATTTGGACCACTTAATAGGAAACAACCACTTTCCACTTACCGTAAATAGGAAATATTCTTCCTTGCTAAAAAGTCTATAGAGGAAATAAAGATGTTGTTTGCACAAACTTGGATATTTTTTTTATCATTTTGCATATTTTTGGTTCAATAAAATGCTAGGCTAAAAAATAATTAATCAGCCCTAACCTACGATTCCATTCATTTTTATTTTATATAGATCCAAAAATGGTTAGCTTTTTTTATGATGATAATTATTAGCTATTATATAATAAGACTAGATATTTTAATTGATAAGTAACCAAGTGTAAACACAAAAGTTATTAAAGGTTAGTTTGGGAGTTGGATTTTGGAGGGGAAGAAAGGGAAATGGAAGGAAGAGAAAGTGTAAACACAAAAGTTATTAAAGGCTTAAAGTCATCTCACAAGTGTATTTCATGGCTCCCAAGTCTTCCATTTCCCCTCATTTCCCTCCAAAATCCAACTTCCAAACTAACGCTAAAGGAACTTTAGGCTTTGTTTGGGAGTTAGGACAAAAATGGAAGGAGATGAATCAAAGGGTTAGGAAGGGAAGGGAAAAGGAAAGAAATTTTCTCACTTGTTTGGGAGTATGAACTTTAGATGAAAGAGGATAAACTAATGATAATGTAAGAATATTTTTTTTATTTTTCCTTCAAAATGTAATTAACAATGAGAAATAGATAATAATATGTAATTATATATTATTACTAAACATATTTAGTTATTTTGATATTTTATATCTAAAAAACC
This sequence comes from Lupinus angustifolius, assembly GCF_001865875.1. Lineage (NCBI taxonomy): Eukaryota > Viridiplantae > Streptophyta > Magnoliopsida > Fabales > Fabaceae > Lupinus > Lupinus angustifolius. The sequence continues at coordinate 31,244,004 of NC_032009.1, read as the reverse complement.
TCAAATTGGGGGAACTTTAAAAAAAGACACATGGAGGGTTTTGGAAGGTTTGAGAAACCCTCCAAAACCTTCTCCTCTCTTTGATCTAACTCCCAAACAAGGGGAAGATTTTCCAAATTTATCTATTCTCTTCTCTTCTCTTCCAAAACCTCACTCCCAAAGCCTTAAAGATTAAATCTTCTACTTGACTAATAGAGAAAAAGAATAGTCCCATTGAAATCATCTAAATCTGCTCATTATTGATTTACTCACATTCTCTATTATGAATAGTGCACTATTATTAGATTCATATAGATGAATGAATGATTATTTTTTTTGCTATTTTATTTCATCTATGACCAATTGAATTATTTTGAGATTGCCATGTATATTTAGTTTTAACTCTCTAGTTTCCATTGCTCCACACCAACTATGCAAAAGTAACTAAAATCAGGATGTGGAGTGTCATTGTGCGTTAGATGAATTAGTAGGGATTGTTGTAGATTAATAACATAATTATATTAAATATTGTGTAGGGATAATTATACTGTCCATATATAATAATATCCAACTCGATTAGAATTCTTTTGATGAAGGATACCTATTATCCAAAAAAAATGTTTATCTTGTGAAGGGGTAAGGTATTCTACCAGAATAGTGTATATACACTTAAATTGTAGTGCATATAATTGATAAGACCTATATAATTATCGTTTAAGATTTTGGATTAAAATTTGATATCAAATCTACTATGTAGTTATTCATTTAGCTCATTTATTATAATTATCACATTACTTTGGTTCCCTATTTTTAAGGAGTTTGAATACATATGCAAGTTGAGCTATTCTTTGACAGTATCATATACCAAATACTAAGCAATAGTAATAATTTAATAGCGCTCATTTTTTAGATTTAACAATGCTTTTAGACATGATTAAACAGTATGAACGCTGTTGTATGTAATACATATAACAATGCCTCCTTAAGAGAATGATGTTATATATATTATACATATAATATCACTTGACTACATGGAGCGCAGTTGTATGTTGTAATTATACACACAACAACGCTCTCCATAAGGAGCACTATTGTATGTTATACATGTGTTACACTATTACCTACAAAGAACATTATTATATGTATAATATTCAATAATGCATATTAGAGCTACCCCATATATGTTTGTTGATTATTGTACATATATATCAATAGCACTGATGAATATATATATATATATATATATATATATATATTCATCAGTGCTATTGATATATATGTACAATAATCAACAAACATATATGGGGTAGCTCTAATATGCATTATTGAATATTATACATATAATAATGTTCTTTGTAGGTAATAGTGTAACACATGTATAACATACAATAGTGCTCCTTATGGAGAGCGTTGTTGTGTGTATAATTACAACATACAACTGCGCTCCATGTAGTCAAGTGATATTATATGTATAATATATATAACATCATTCTCTTAAGGAGGCATTGTTATATGTATTACATACAACAGCGTTCATACTGTTTAATGTATATCCAAAAGTTTATATTTTTAACACTAATATAATATAAATTATAAACAAACAATATATTATGTCAAATATGTTTTGTCTTGTATTATCCTTGTTTGGAGGAATATATTGATTCACTTAAAGTCATCATCGTGATAATCTCTTGTATGTAAATCGTTATTTGTAGTTGATCCACTCTTGCACGACTATTATGTCCCAATTGCAAAAAAAAATCACCTTTAGCATAAATATCTTCATGTTTTTTGTCATCAATATTATTGAGATTTTTTTGAGATTTTTTTGTTAGTCAAATAAACAATGAACCATTTCATATAAGTTAGGTCACTAATATAACATATTTGTTGAGCTTGTGATGCTAGAATGAATGACTCGTCTTTATATCATGACCTATTAAGATCCACTTGCAAGAACCTTAACTCATTAACTCGAAAGTCATTGTTGTTATCAACCCACTTACAACAAAAATTGGCTACCAAAATATTACGTAATCCAATTCCCATATCGCAAGTGCATGATTATGTCGTTAAGTAATAAAATATCGATCATACGCGGACTAGAAAATTCCTTTAATTATAACAATTAATTTATCCTTAACTCAAATAGGAATTAAAAGTAAATTTAGAACAACTGAACAATTGACAAGAATAATTATGAAAATAGTAAAAAAATTGAAATCTAATTTAGGAATAGTGCCCAGGATAAGGGTTACCGCCTTTACACTCGAAAATCTTTGTTTTGCTCATTTTCATGAACTTTAAGTTATAAGGGTGAATTGCTCTTTGATATGTGTCATCCTCTCAAGCTCCGACACGTGCACTCAATTGAAGTCGTACCTACTCTCGTGGTACGATTATCAATTGAATCTTTTACTTGAATCTTTCTATCCAATCGCTTTGTAGCAACCCAAGGTGAATTCTAGAAACCCTCGAGAATCCTAAGACTACTCTCATGAATTATGATTATAGTTTGAATAATTGAATGGTCAGATAGTTGGATTCACCTCTCGGTCCTTCCCCAATGTATCTAAGAGGTGTAATTTATTGGTCAGACAACTCACACGAATAAAACTTAGTTTAATAATTCAAATCACAACACTCAATAAAATAGAAGTAATAACAAGTGTTTATTGAATGTAAAAGGGCATAGCCCCAATCCTAGAAACAAAGGGAATTACTTGGACGTATGCAACCCACTTGGGTAGTGATTCAATTAGCAAATAGGAGTACTGCCTAACCTGCTGGTTTGATAGAGGATGTCTTGGTTCGGATTATTGAACTTATTTTTCTGGTTGATTTTTATATTCTTGATATGGAAGAGAGATCCTCCCGTAACACAGTTCCTATCATTGTGGGGAGGCCATTTTTTAGAACAGCCCGAACCAAGATAGATGACCATGCTGGAACATTATCTATGGAGTTTGGTGATATTATGGTCCGATTTAATATTTTTGATGTTATGAAGCATCCATCTGAGGACCATTCTGTGTTTCATATTGATTTACTTGATCAGTTAACCAATGAGCATATCCGTGATTTCCTTAATGATTTTGATTCTATGTCATTGATAGACTCATACACTTGTCATACATGCACTGATTCTGAAATGTGTAATTCTTGTATTGATGAGTTTCTGCATATTTCTGTTGATCCAAATGTTGTAGAATCAGATTGCCCTAACCCAATTGTTGCAGACATCATACAATAATCTG
>NC_032009.1:31240330-31240668 GCF_001865875.1 Lupinus angustifolius | reverse complement strand
TGATTATAGGAGGCTCAACCAAGCAACAAGAAAGGATCACTTTCCTTTACCATTTATTGATCAGATGCTTGAGCGCTTAGTAGGTAAATCCCATTACTGTTTTCTTGATGGTTTTTCTGGGTACTTCCACATCCATATTGCTCCTAAGGATCAGGAGAAGACCACATTCACCTACCCCTTTGGCACTTTTGCCTATAGGAGGATGCATTTTGACCTATGCAACGCCCCTGGTACATTCCAACGGTGTATGGTGAGCATTTTCACTGACTTTTTAGATAATTGCATAGAGGTTTTTATGAATGATTTTACAGTTTATGGATCTTCATTTGATGCATGTT
>NC_032009.1:31239765-31240230 GCF_001865875.1 Lupinus angustifolius | reverse complement strand
GCATCGAAACTAACCTTGTTCTAAATTACAAAAAATGTCATTTCATGGTAGAGCAAGACATAATTTTGGGGCATGTGATCTCAAATAGGGAATCGGGGTAGACCCTGCCAAGATAGATGTTATTTCACAATTGCCTTTCCCGTCTTGCGTGCGAGAGGTTTGTTCTTTTCTTGGTCATGCAGGTTTCTATCGCAGGTTCATTAAAGCTTTTACCAAGAAGACTTTTCCACTATCCAACCTGTTGCAAAAGGACGTGGTATTTGATTTTGATGATAGATTAGCTGATGTGTGATGCTTCTAATTATGCATTGGAGGCTGTTCTTGCTCAAAAAGTGGACAAACTGCCTAGGGTAATTTATTATGCTTCTAGGACTTTAGATGCTGCACAAGAAAATTACACCACAACTGAAAAAGAGCTTTTAGCTATTGTATTTGCTCTAGATAAGTTTAGGTCTTATTTGCTTG
>NC_032009.1:31238297-31239665 GCF_001865875.1 Lupinus angustifolius | reverse complement strand
ATATGATGCCTATCAGAGATGATTTTCCTTATGAATAACTTTCGAATATTTCTGTTTCTTTCCCCACCCCTTAGTTTTCCAATATTGTACATTATTTGGTTGCATCTGTTTTTCCTCCACTTGCATCTAGAGCTCAAAATGAGAAACTTAAGAGTGATGCTAAATATTATGTTTGGGATGATCCCTATTTGTGGAGATTGTGTACTGACCAGGTTACTAGAAGATGCATTCCAGATCATGAGATTGAGTCAGTCCTTTAGTTTTGTCATTCTTCTGAAGTGGGTGGCCATCTTGGTACCCAAAGGATATCACGAAAGGTGCTTGACTCTGAATTTTATTGGCCCACCATCTTCAACTGGATTTTATTGGCCCACCATCTTCAAAGATGCATGGAGGATTTGTAGCACTTGTGAATAGTGTTAGAGAGCAGGTGGTACTCTTTCTTTGAGACAAGAAATGCCTCAACAACATATGTTGTTTTGTGAGGTGTTTGATGTCTGGGGTATTGATTTCATGGGTCCATTTCCTGTTTCTTTTGGCTTTTACTATATTCTACTTTCTGTTGATTATGTTTCTAAATGGGTGGAAGCTAAGGCCTCCAAAACTAATGATGATCGGGTTGTTATGGATTTTGTTAGGCCTCACCTGTTTTGCATGTTTGGCATACCCAGAGCCATTGTTACTGGTCAAGGCACCCACTTCTACAATAGATCCATGCAAGCTATGCTCAAGAAATATGGGGTTGTTCATAGAGTTTCCACACCTTATCACCCCCAATGTAATGGGCAAGTTGAGATTTCAAACAGAGAGATAAAGAGGATTTTGGAGAATATGGTGCAGCCTAACAGAAAGAATTGGAGCAACAGACTTGAAGATGCTCTTTAGGCACATAGGATTGCTTACAAGGCACCCATAGGGATGTCTCCTTATCGGGTTGTCTTTGGTAAAACATGCCATCTTACTATAGAGATAGAGCACCGTGCATATTGGGCTGTGAAAACTTGTAACTTGGCTCTTGATCAAGCTGGTGAAGAAAGAAAGCTCCAATTGAATGAACTCGATGAGATCCGGTTAGAAGCCTATGAGAACTCTAAGTTCTACAAAGAGAAGACCAAAAGATTCCATGATAACTTGATTTCTAGAAAGGAATTTTTGGTTGGTCAAAAAGTGTTGTTGTACAACTCTAGGCTTGAGCTCATGAGTGGTAAGCTTTGTTCTAGGTGGATTGATCCTTTTGTTGTTACTAATGTGTTTTCTTATGGTGCTGTAGAAATCAAAAGTGAATCCACAGATAAGAGCTTCAAGGTTAATGGGCATCGCCTCAAGCCTTTCCTCACAAATCCTTCCTTAGTGGATGAACTTGTGGAG
>NC_032009.1:31237009-31238197 GCF_001865875.1 Lupinus angustifolius | reverse complement strand
ACGTGGGAGGAGACTATTGTAGGTTGTAGGTTTTGTTGATGCATGTTTTCTTGGACTTTTAGGTTTTGCTTAGGCTTGGGCATTTTCTCCCATACTTTCATTCACTTAAGTCTTGATATCTTGTGGTGTGAATCCATGCATTTTTGTATGTCAAGTTGCTTTTGAGAATTAAGAGGTTGAAACAATTGTGATAGACTTGTCCCTCGTGAGAATTTGAGCCTTAATTGTGGATGGATTGTTGTATGCCATCTAATATTCTTTCATGTGTGATTGCACTCTTGATTACTTGCACTCTAGAACTTGACTTGTTTCTTGTTGATACTTGACATTCATATGCACATATTGAAGTGATTTAGGCATTTCTTTTGAATAAGCCACTTAGCCATATAAGCCTACCTTGAACGAATTTATCCTTTGATAGCCCCTTTGAGACTTTTACTTCTTTCATTGTTACTTAGCTCATTACAAGCTTATAAGTGAAAAACCATGATTGTCCTAACCTTAGGGAATTTTGGAGCTTTGGAATTGTTTTGGGAATGGGTATTAAGTAAGAAAGGGTGCATTGTTCTTCAAATCTTGTGAATTCTTGGTTATGTCTTAATGATGGTTAATACAATTACGTACATAAGTGTTCATAAAAAAACGAAAATAAAAAAGAAAAACAACAAAAATAGAAACAAAAGTGAATAAAAGGTTGAGTAAGACAAAGAAGATTGGAATTAGAGATTTGGTCTTATTTTGGGTTGATTTTTGCTTACTTTTTACTTATTCCCCATTGCTCCTATATTCCATTTGGTTTTACCTACATATCCCATATTTATCCTACCTTGTCCTTGGTTGAAAAGTCTTTTTGATCTTTATGTGCATGTGCTTATGATGTTGTTAAACACTTTAGAGAGTATATCTTATGAGATTCTATCATTGTTGCGACTCGCCTCTTAGTTTGATAGGTTTCGTGGCATACTTGAATTCATTGGATGATATTCATGGATATTTTGATTTGATTCTTTTACTCTTGTGTGTTTGAATTTGCCCATTTCATTGCATTTCCTAGATTTCATTGTAAAATATGTGATTTTCTTAGGTTTCTATATTTTGTGATCTTCTTGCATGACTCACTTTGGTGCATATTGGTTAGCATAGCCTTATTTCTTGATTTTGCCCAGGAGTGCAAAAGGTTAAGTGTGG
>NC_032009.1:31193036-31236909 GCF_001865875.1 Lupinus angustifolius | reverse complement strand
TTCCTTTGGTAATGAATCATAACTCTTGAGGTTTTGTTATTAATGCATTTTCGGTTTCTTTATTGTTGATTTCTTCTATCTTATTTCTGAATATAGTTTGCTTAGTTCCATTGCTTAGAAACTGGTTGGTTGAGTTTATCTTCACTTAGTTTGATTTACTCTCTCTAGTGCATGAATGCTTAGTTCGTGTGAATTTGTTAATCGTTTCATACTTTTACTGATTTCGTTTTGTTTGATGTTTAGGTTCTGGAAATTTGAATTGATTATCGCTTAGTTAATTGATTCTCAACAAATTCGGAAGTTAATGGTTGGAATCTGAAAATAATCTTTTGAAACCGAGGATTGAGTTGTGAACAAACGAATCAAAGGGATTTAGCCGTTTTATTATATTGCTTTACTACTGTTTCTGAATTTGATTTATGTTCATACTATCCAACAACAAACCCCCCTTGTGTGTGTGTGAGTGTAAGGTGTTTGAAACTTTGCTTGAAAGATAATCCTTGGGAAACGACCTAGGAGTCACTTCCTAGTACTGCAGTTTTAATTGTTATATTATTTGTATCGGGTACGGCCACGATCATAAATACAATGAAATTGTAATATAATTTTACACTCATCAAATCCCTTCAAGCTTATCTTTTGCTTGTCCTCAAATAAGTATTATGTCTAACTTTCACAATCATGCATGAATGATGATATAGAAATCATGACCGAAAATAACAAGTAATCTCATGTTAGTTTTGAAACAATCCAAAATCCATTGGAACTTTCAAAATCTTGCATGAATGCATGTTTAACTCAAGTTTCTCACATTTGGTTCATTCAGCAAATCAGAACCCTTATTGTGTTTGGCCCAAGTTTCTCAAATTTAATTCACAATTGTCAAATCTAATGTCTTTCATGTTATTACTTTATCAAAAGTTTTTTCTTCAATAGGATCACATATCAACAATCATCATTCATGTATACTTTTTCATTTAAAGCAGACAGACAACACATAGAACAAAACAAAAGATAGATGAGATATGAAACATATGCTAATGCATAATAATATGAATATTTAACCTAAAAAAATCAAAATCTATGTGGTATGCCATGAATGAACTATCTAAATGCAAAACCCCTCAAGCATAGAAATTTACATTATCTCCAATATAAAAATCGAAACTATAAGAGAAAGAAAAAGAAAACACACGGGTTAAGTAGGAAGTGACATTAACTCATATGTCAATTAGAAGTGGTTGACTTTATTGGGTGTTGTGGAAGTACCTGCAAAAGAATAGAAAAATGTCTCAAATGGCCCATATGTCCTAGATTGACTATATGCAAAGACCCTACTTGAATGGGGCAACTAATTAGCACTATAGTGTTAGCACTTTTTCATGTATTTTTTTTTGTTGCTTTTTTTAGAGTTTCTGATTTTTTTCGCCGACACTATATACATCTCCTACAATGGCTCCTGAGAGCCGACACTAAAACACTAAAATTAATTAATTAAAAAATGTATCTTCAACGTGGGTTGCCTCCCACGAAGCGCTCATTTAAAGTCATTAGCTTGACGATTGATACTTGCACATCACGTATGATCCCATGAACTCATACCCGATGGTGGATGGAGTATTTTTACTTTCATTTTAGGTGCTTTGCCTTTCTCCTGATTATCAGATTTAGGTGTGATCCTTCAGCTCTCCTCATGTGGGTTGCAAATGAGTGTTGAGCCTACATTTATAGATTCACTACCTTCAGCCACTTCCTCATCAAAATTTGAAGTGTCATCTTCCAGCATGCTTCTCTCCAAGATATTCTCATATTTCACTTTCGGCACTTCTTCTTTCACTACGTGGTTTAGCATATCAACCCCGCGATATGAGTCATCAAGAGAAGATTGTTTAATAGATTTAGCAATATCAAATTCAACTTTTTCATCCCCTATGCTTAGAGAAAGTTTTCCATTTTTAACACTAATTATAGCACCAGAGGTATCTAAAAATGGTTTACCTAGTATGATTGGAATTTGCGCATCTTCTTCCATTATTACAAAATCCATTGGAATGTAAAATTTCCCAACTTTGATAGGAACATCCTCCAAGATGCCTATATGGAATTTGACTGGCCTATTCGCTAATTGAAGAGATATAATAGTGGGTTTTAGTTCATTCACGTCCAATTTTTAACATATGGATTAGGGCATGAGGGTCACACTTGCATCTAAGTCACATAAAAGCACGGTCAAAGTTAGTATTACCAATTTAGTAAGGGATAGAGAAACTATCAGGATTTTTTAGTTTTGGAGGCAATTTATTTTGAATTAAAGCGTTGTACTCCTTAGTTAAAGCAATTGTTTCATAATCCTCTAGTATTATTTTTTTAGATAGAATATCTTTAAGAAATTTCATATACGCATGCATCTCTTGCATTGCCTTAGTGAAGGGCAATTCAATATGTAATTTCTTAACATCTCAACACTACCAAATAAAGAAGAGAAAAAATATATTGAATTTTATATTATTATTGTATCATCTATCATTCATATTTATTTAATTATCATTTATAAGTAATTCAAAATAATGACCAATAATATATCAATTCCTTATAAATTTTTACACTAGAAATATATAGATATTAGAGGTAATAAACAACTAAAAATAAATGTGGAGTGGCACCAATGATCTGAGTTTCTTTTGAAGGACAATTTGCATTAATGAGGCGACACAAACTGTAAGGTTGCATTTAAGAGACTTGCAGTTTCGCTGGGAAAGTAGTTGTTTTTAACATTCAATTCCTTGGTGTTTTCTTTTCTAATCATCCTTTTAAGAACGTTGTTATTTTCTTGTTATACTATTCTCAATTCCTCTCATCACTTTCTAGTTAGAATAAAATTGATAAAAATAATAAATATTATCTTAAGTAAATAAGAACAACTTTTTATGATAAGGAGAAGTTATAAAGAAACAAAGGTGGTAGTAATAAGGAGAAAAGTTTATTGCCCTTGTGAATCTACCCAAGTCTTGCCAGATTAATCCACTCCTTGTGATGTTTAGATAAGAATGGTTTACATAAAATAAAAAAATATGTACAAATTTGTTTTGGTTGAATGATAAAGTTATATAAAAAAAAATCGGTACTAACTTAATCTAAGGGGTTTTTATACTAGGAAATATCTCTTGTGATTAGGAAGGGTTATTATTTGAGAAAACAATATACACTCTATCATTTATTATTCATTTTTAATCATCATTGATATTTCAAATAAAATAAAATAAATAAATGATGGATAATATATTAATTGTATAGAAATCTTTATAATCTTAATGCATAGACCATATTATTTTACCGATTAAGTGACTCATGTCATGTGCTCTGGTGTACGATGTAGGTGCAATTATGTCTAGTTAATTAATAGATACAATACTAATAAAAAAGGTAGACTCGAGAGTTATGGCTTTGACATGTTTGAGACCAGTTTTTTGTTTTTTGTACTACCAAAAGTATATCTTTATCTTTTGGATAAGAAATTAATCCATTTCAGGGTGTGATTATTCTTCCTAACAAGTGTTGCTCTAAGAATCAAAATTTGACCTTTTGGTCATCTTAGAGATCTAGCAAAGTTTTACACCACTAGATCAACCTCTTGGTTAAGAAAAGACTCTTAATCAATGAGTTAAAAGGATGTATTTCTTTTTAACTTATTAGTTAAGGGTCTTTTTGTAAGTTGATTTTTGGACCGGAAATGAGATAATTAAAAAGTTTAGAATCCAAAAAAATACATTTATAAAATAACTTTTAAGCTTTTCATTTTCCTTATTCCCCGAAAAAATAAACTCTCAAAGGCTACCTCAATTATTTAGTTAGGACCACCATGGATCCCTGTTATGGATTTCATGAAATGAATTTTGTGGATTCTGTATATTAGATTATTCTTTCATTATTAGCCTCTTATATTTTTCGACCTTAATAGTTTCGTTCTCAAAAAATTTAAAACCCAAAACGATTCCTAATTTTTTAAATATATGTCAAATTAGTCTTTTAGAATTTTACAATACTCGATAGAAACTAATTTCATTCTAAAAATGATTGATTTGACCAACATTTAAAATTTAAGGATCATTTTAGATTTTTCAAATTTTTGAGTGATCAAACTAGTAAGTATGAAAAACATGTGTGAAAATATGTATTTACTCTATCTCTTAATTAATTGGTCTTGAGATGTTTCAATTCTCCTTGGCTAGAAAAGAGTCTTTCCGGTGGTGTGACATACATCTGTAGAGATATGAGAACTATAGATTTTTTAGAGTATGGAATGAAAATATAAAGTCTTGATTGGTAGATGAAACACTTGAATAACATTTATAAATAAGATATGTTCTACTTGGGATGTGCTCCAAAGAGTATAAGGATTTTACGGTAAGAGATGACACATGTCACATTACCACCTCACGTGCCTAACATAGGTCGTTTGGGTGAATATCTGTTATCCTATAAAAGTATACTGTTTCATGTATCATTATTTATGATTGGTCAAAAAAATACTTAATTATTTTTTTTTTAAGTTAAATGCATTTTTTATAATCAATCACAAGCAGTGCAATATGAACCATATGGAGTGACATATTTTATGTTACAGCCGATTCACTCCCTTGATGCTTGCGCTTCATTTAACAAATTGTTTTTCTTATAATAGATGCAATTTGAACAATTGTTTGTCTGGCCATTATATTTGTAAGTGTAATTTTAGAATGGTTCACATAGTCTAGTGAGTGTTCAATTTTAATAGTACCACAAAGATATCTTAGAGATAATAAACTAATATGTAACTTATTTAATAAATTTTCAAGTACTATAAATTATTTTTTAATTTGTCTCTAACCCCATGAGTACCAGATCATATCTTTTTAAGACAATTAGATGACCATTTTATGAACTGTAGAATTTTCTAATAATTCATCATTCGAATAAACTATAGTAGTGTCGTTATGGAGGATGGGTGGTGTGTCATTCATTGTGAGGTTGCATGGCCTCCTTAAATGCTCTTGTTGGACTTTTATCCACACAACATTTAATATAAGATGCACTGAAATTGACTTTCACGTCGGGTAGTCGTTGAACATAGGACCCATTAGGAATTGAGATCTTCTCTAATAATTGATTATTCGGTATTAAAATGTGAAAACAAGAAAATATTTATAAATTTTAAAATTAATTAATTAAAACATAAATGAAGATTTGAATCCTTAAAAAAATTGGTATTTCATGTTATTATCTCTAATCAGTAATTAAACTTTTTTTAGTATCAAAAGAATATCATAAATCCAATAGTATGGACTCTTTAGGGAGGCCCTTAAATGATCTATAATGAGTGTAAATACTAGCAAAATGATTCCTAAAAATGAAGACATTACAAAAATTATTTACTCTAACGTATAGAAATTGTTTCTCTCCTAAACAATATTTTGGAGTTGTCTACACTTTAATTTTCCTAGTGGGTTGTAAACAACAACTAGCCCGATACCTCATGCTAGGAGTATTTTTCTTATACTTGGATCAACCTAACTAAATTTTTACTTAAATTTTATATGGGAGTTATGAGAAAAAGTGAAGAAGAGAGATCAACCGATTAGAAAGGGGAAGGAAGAGAAGGGAAGAGGAAGGAAATCCCCCTTATTTGGAAGTATAAAATTTTAGAAGAGGGGTAAACTAATGATAATGTCAGAATATTTTTTTATTTTTCATTTAAAAATATAATTAATAATGAGAAATGTACAATAACGTATAATTATATAATATTACTAAAAATATTTAGTTATTTTGACATTTTATTTCCAAAAAAATCTCAAATGAAATAACTTAAAAAATAGGTATATGAGGGTTTTAGAGAGTTTGAGAAACCCTCCAAAATCTTTCTCTCTCCTTCATCCAACTTCCAAATAAGAGAAGACTTTCCAAAATCATTCATTTCTTCCCCTCCAAAACTTATTCCCACACAGAACCTAAATCTCTTGCATATTATTATAGCCTTAACGCCCTAAAATTTCATTTCAAAAAATTACTAAGACGTATAACAGATTAAATTTCTATGCATAGGAGACATATACAGTGCATTATTTAATGTTAAAGTTTAACCGGAAGAGGTCAATATAAGTAGAATATCCATGTACTCCTGTACTAGTATGATTTTGTCAATGTAAACCATCTTTCACATTTCTTTTGTACTACCAAGAATTTACTCTCATTCTATAAGGTAAGAAATTAATCATTTTCGAGATGTATAGTTATATCTTTTAACATATGTCATTATTAGGAATCGAATCATTAACCTTTTCGTTTTTCTGAGGATCTAACGAGATCTTTCACTACTAAACCAACTTATTAGTGGTAAACAATCTTTCACTTTATAGACTCTTCATAGTCCTTATACAATTTCTTATTGGCATAGTATGTCTCAACGTATTATGTTTAATTTTGGTTATAATATGCCCAATAGATGTATTTTAAATGCGGGATATAAGACAGAATGAATATTCAAATGACTATTACCATAAATTTTCAATTGAAACTACCCTTTGAACTTATAATTAGAGTATTGGGTTTGTTTTAATCATTCACTTCAATTGTTTCCTAAATTACTTTTACTCTATCCTTTATTCTCATTTTTTGGTTCTTTTTTCTTCCTTTCTTGCACTTTGTACATTTTTTATTTCTTTTCATAGATTTTTTTGTTTTGTCATTTTTGGAAGAGAAAAGAGGAATTTTTACCTTTTGTAATTTTCCTTTCTAAAATGTTATTTTCCCTTTGTGGGATACCAAACAAAATTTCTAATTCAATTATTTGGAAAAATGAATTTATTCAGAGTATTGAAGGTCAAACAATATCTTAAGTGTCTTAATCACTTTCAAGTATATAACATTCATCTTAATCATAATCCAAATTATCATCTTCATCCCATCCTCATCGGTGTATAGTTCAAACTCCTCTAGACTCAAAATACAAAATATATAATATAAGAAAGTTTTCATTCACGAAAGAGATTATTGATTTTTATTGATGTATAGTTCAAACTCCACTAGACTCAAAAGAAACTTATTCAATTCTCATACACTCTATATATTTATTAAATATTTTTTAATCTTAATCATCCATATAAGGTTGTATAGCCAATATTTATTGTTTTCACAATTTTATATGAGTTCTCACTTAAATCATTATATATATATATATATATATAGTGAAAATATCATTTCTCAATCAAATAGTAACTTCAAAAGTTTGTATTCATTTAAAGACCTAATTATTACTTAAGACAAATAATTCATTTTATCTAAATGCTTCAAAAATTTATAATTTTAGAATTGTCCATCAAAAAGTACTTTATAAAAGTTGTCTATTATTCCAACTATTTAACAACATTAAAGTTTGTATGAAACAAATATAATAACAATTATATATTATCTCCAAATGGGGTCACAGATCACTTTGAAAAAAGTGTTGTCAGATAAAATAAAGTTGAGTTATTCGTATAAATGAAGAGTGTAATATCTATATCGTGATAATGTAAAAATTTATATGCAGTAAGTGTATTATTTATCATTCATTTGAATTATTTTTTTTAAAAACTTAATAATGATTAAAAATAAATATTGAATTATACAATAATAATATAAAAAACTCTTATATTGTCAATCTATATATTTTTTTTTTCTCATAAATCATTACCTTAAAAGCAATTTTCTGAAAATCAGTAGTGCAATATGCTTATATGATCACTCCCAAGGTTATTAACATGACAGACTCTCAAAATTGTACAATAAAGCTAGATCAAGATCGATACTGTTAAGAATGTCTCACTTTTACTTACACCTTTCCCTGTCCATTAACACCCTTAAAATGTTGATGGCAACAACTCTGAAAAATCTGTATTAATCTTCTATAATAAAAGTTGATATGTGGTTGGATAAGGAGTGTGATTCAGTTGTAATTAATAGTTCCAACCTACAAAACACGTTACTGCTCAATTATTTGCAAACCCAATGAATGGTATCTAAATTAAATCCATTACGAAAGAAAAGTTCTCAACAAAATAATATAGGGAATCAACTACTTTCTTTCTCCCATAAATATACTACAGATTATATTATTTTTAGGACGTTTTTTATTATTTGTATGAGATGGGAGAGTATAATAGACAATTGAGCTTGCATTTATCTCCTTTTTGTAAATAGAAACAATTTTTTTATTATTTGTATCACTAATTGAGCTTGCATTTATCTCCTTTTTATAAATAGAAACAATTCTTTTATTATTTGTATCACCAATTGAGCTTGCATTTATCTCCTTTTTATAAATAGAAACAAATTTTTTAATAGCAACACGTTGAGATTCAATTATTATTTTATAAAAAAGTCAGTTTTGTTTGTATTACTAAGGATTAAATTAATTCTAATTAATGGTTCATGTTCTTGGAAGTTACTAGTTTGAATGAAAGTGACTAATGTGATGATGGTTGGTAATTGATAGATCAAACTAGTGGGGGTGTTGTCAACTCCATCCCCTCTCACTTCATGGGTAGTTTACGTGAAAGTGGAGGAGTTACTTTCTCCAATAACTTCTCCTAAACTCTTCTATAAATAGAGGAACTCATGCATTGAAAAAACATCATATTCCATCAATACTTTGTTATCTCATGAATAAAAATAGAAAGTGAGAATTATAGAAGCACCAGTGGTTGATAAAGAAAATATAGTGTCATATAGAGAAGAAAGGAAATTGAGTTTCTAATCATCAAGGAATGCGTAAAGGGGAGGCGGAGAGGTGAGAACAAAGACAACCAGAAAGGCAACTAGAAAGTGCATAACGGGAAAGGCATAAAGTATATGAGATGAGTGGATGTGGCTTTCATAGTAATGGCTTCAGAAGTGCATGATTTTCTAAACTTTCTCAAAAGGGAAATTTTTACAAATGTGCCACATTTATTGAACTGGGACAATTAATAAGTAATAATAGGTTGTGCCTCACTATTTGGTTTAATTGTTTTTACAATTAAAAATCATGTTCTCATAAAGAAAATATATTGTGTTTATTTATTATGATGCATATTTTGATCAGGTGAATCATTGCATTTAATTAAAATTATGATGTTGTAAGGGTAATTAACTGGGTTTGTTCATTAAATATAATACATATTTTGATCACCTAAAGGTGGCATGTATTTAATGACATTACAAGTTTTTAAACATGCTTGTTTGTGCTTGTTTATCCAAAGATAACATGCATGTTTAAAGAGTATGATTAATTACTCATTAAGGAATAATATTTGGCATCATTAATAAAAGTTTAATGCATTTAAATTTTATCCAAAGATAAATTAAGTGCATGAATAAAAGTTTAGTTTGAATCCATAATGATTTATTCAAAGCATTAAAGTGTGAATATGTCTTATTTCAGCTTCATTCAATGCATTCGTCTTAGGCAACAAATGTGTCAAGTTCAACGGACTGAACTATGTTGATTGGTCCGAACAGATCCAATTCTCACTAGGTGTTATGGAATTGGACGCAACCATCATTATGGATAATTGTACCAACCATAATTGAGACCAGCTCGGAGGCAAACAAGACTCTTATGAGGCTTGGGAGCGGTCAAACAAGTTGAGTATTAGCTTGATGAAAATGTCAAGCTCTGACAATGTCAAGTCGTCTATGCTAAGACGAATATTGCAAGGGAATTTATGAGAATGATCAAGGAGTACTCTCAATCAGACAATACTGATAAGTCTGTCGTGGGAATTCTCATGACAAAGCTAACGACCAAGAAGTTTGACTGGTTGCAGCCCATTCATGATCATGAAACTAGCATGGCAAATCTGATTGCGAAAATGAAAGGCATGGGGATGGAGGTGACAGAAGCATTCTTGGTACAGTTTATCATTAACTCCCTTAATGTTGAGTTTGGCCAATTCCAGGTGAACTATAACACCATAAAGGAGGAATGAAATTTTGAGGAAGTAAATGCCATGTTCGTTTAGGAGGAGGGAAGGTTAAAGAAAATTAAGAATGACTCCATTACTTGTCCACTTCAGGAGCCAGGTAGCACTATAAGATTCAAGCCAAGCAATAGAAACAAAGGAAAGGGGGAGAAAAAAATTCCCATTAAAGAAGGAAAATTCCATAAAGAAATGAAGTGCTTCTTTTGTAAGAAGAATTGGCACTATAAGAAGGATTGTCCTAAAAGGAATAAATGGTTCAAAAAGAAAGGTAAACATTTTGTTTTCATTATAGATGAATCATTTCTAATTGAGGTTTCTAATAATATTTTGTGGTTAGACTTTGGTGCAACAACTCATATCTCACATATTGTGCAAGGATTCCTTTCAATATGAACCCAGGAAACTGAGAAGTTTCTTTACATGGAGAATAGAATGAAGGCGCGAGTTCATGGAATTGGGACATACAAATTGATCCTAGATAATGGAAACTATTTAGATCTAGAAAAGTGTATTTATGTTTCTGAATGTTCCAGGAACTTGATTTATGTTGCTAGGCTGGATCTTATAGGTTTTAATTTTAAGATTGAGCATTCTAGTTCTAAATTATGTAAACATTCGTACTATTTCGATTTTGGTACATTAATGAATGGTTTATATTGCTTCAATCTTGATTTTAAATATAAGAAATCTTTATTCAATGTTGAACTTGATGTTGGTAGCAAACTTAAAGATTTTGATAAGAATTATGCTTACTTGTGACATCAAAGATTAGGTCATATATCTAAAGAAAGGATAATGAGGTTAACAAAAAGTGAGATTTTGCCTCTTTTGGATATTGGCGATTGGGATGTAAGTTTAGATTGTATTAAAGGAAAACAAACTAAACACATATCAAAGAACCCAACCACAAGAAGTAGCAAACCTCTTGAATTGATACATACAGATATTTTTGGTCTTTTTGATGTTCCATCTTGGGGTGGTAAAAGTATTTCATCACTTTTATGGACGATTACTCACGTTATTGTTACCTATATTTGTTACAGGAAAAATCTCAATCATTGGATGGCCTAAAAGTATACGTTGACGAGGTTGAAAGGCAGCTTGAAAAGAATGTTAAGGTTGTGAGGTCTGATAGAGGTGGTGAATATTATGGAAAGTATAATGAGAATGGACGATATCCAGAATCATTTGCAAAGTTTCTCGAAAGTCTAGGCATATGTGTTCAATACACTAAGCCTTACACATCACAACAAAATGGTGTGGCTGAAAGGCGGAATCATGCTCTAATGGAAATGGTTAGGTCAATATTGAGTCATTGTGATGTAACTTTATCGTTATGGATGTACGCACTAAGGACCACTGCGTATATGCCAAATAGGGTTCCAAGTAAGGCAGTTCCTAACACTCGTTATGAGTTATGGACTGGTAGGAAGCCCAGTTTGAGACATCTCCATATTTGGGTTGTCTAGCATAAGTAAAAGTGTACAACCCACACGAAAAGAAGCTTGATGCAATAACCATTAGTGGTTTCTTTATCGGCTATCCGCAAAATTTAAAGGGCACATATTTTATTGTCCTAACCATAGTACGAGAATAATTGAGTCTGGAAATGCTAGGTTCATTGAGAATGGTCAAACCAGTGGGAGTGATAAATCACGAAAGTTGGATATTATGGAGACTTCTGATGAATCTTCTTCACCGAAGATGTCTCATCAAGTTGTTGTTCCTTTGGTTATATTACCGTCAAATAACATACAGAGACAACAAGATAATATCCAAAACCCACAGGATGATCAAATAGTTAATGAGACGATTAATAAAGTCGTTAATGATCAAGTGATGGAAGAACCACAAGAAATAGCATTAAGAATGTCTGAAAGGCAAAGAAGACCAACTATTTCTGAGGATTATATTGTATATTCACTTGAACATGAATGTGATTTGAGCATTGATAAGGATTCAGTCTCATTCATACAAGTCAAGGAAAGTGACAATTCTGAAAAATGTCTCAATGTTATGAAAGAAAAGTTGGAATCAATGAATGATAATAAAGTTTTGGTATCTAGTTGAGTTGTTTGAGGGTTCAAAATGAGTTGGTTGTAAATGGATATTTAAGACCAAGCATGACTCAAAAGGCAACATTAAAAGATATAAGGCAAGACTTTTCACCAAAGGTTTCACTCAAAAAGTGGGTATTGAATATAACAACTTTCTCTCTAGTATCTAAGAAAGATTCTTTAAGAATTGTTATGGCTTTGGTGGCTCATTATGACTTAGAGCTTCACCAAATGGACGTAAAGACCGCTTTTCTGAATGGTGACTTAAACGAGAAAGTTTATATGAACCAACCCAAAGGGTTCATGACCACAGGAAAGGAAAATCTAATGTGTAAATTAAATAAGTCAATATACGGACTTAAACAAGATTCTAGACAATGGTATATAAAGTTCAATGATACTATTATGTCATATGGATTTGTGGAAAACACTATTGACTAGTGTATCTACATGAAAATTAATGGGAGCAAGTTTATAATGTTAGTCATATATATTGATGACATTCTGCTTACTGCAAATGATAAAAGATTATTACATGATGTAAAGAAGTTTATCTCTAATAATTTTGAAATGAAGGATATGGGGTGAGGCATCCTATGTGATAGAAATAGAAATATTCTGTGATAGATCACAAGGATTGTTAGGATTGTCTTAGAAATGATATATCAATAAGGTATTAGAGAGATTCAGAAGGGAAAAGTGCTCCGCATGAATAGTTCCAATCCAGAAATGGGACAAATTTAGTGAAAAACAATGTCCAGTGAATGATTTGGAACGTAGGGAAATGAAATCAATTCTCTATGCATTAGTGGTTGGGAGTTTAATGTATGCTCAGATATGCACTCGGTCAGATATCAACTTTGATTTTGGAATGTTAGGCCGATATCAAAGTAACCCCAAAATGGACCACTAGAAGGCTGCAAAGAAGGTTCTCAGATATTTGCAAGGCACTAAGGATCACATGCTCACATATAGATGGTCAGATCACCTTGAGGAGCCATTTAATAGAGAAGTGGTAGCCAATCTGTAATTACTAAGTCCACCATGGAGGCTTAGTTTGTGGCATGATTTGAGGCCACAAATCATGCATTGTGGCTGCGGAACTTAACTTCAGGGTTTGGCCTTATAGACACTATATCTAGGCCACTGAATTTTTATTGTGATAATTTCGTAGTTGTATTTTTCTCTAAGAATGACGGGTATTCGAGAGGTACCAAACATATGAATTTAAAGTTCCTGTCAGTTAAAGAAGAAGTATGGAATGAGAAAATGTATATAGAGCATATTGGTACCGATCTAATAGTAGTGGATTCATTAACTAAGGGATTGTCGTCCAAAATTTATATTAGCCATATAGAAGTGATGGGCATTATAGATAAGTCCTTGTTAATATAATATTATGTGACGTATATATACATGTATAGATGTTTGCTTATCATGGTATGACACATTTGAATTCAATGAAAGTTTCTTTTATGTAATTAAAGTTTAAGTTATCCATTTTAAATATTGTACTTGTATGGTTTTAATGAGATAACTTGGTGAGTCTTCAAAATATAAATGAAGACTCAAATTAAAGTTGGTTGAGTTGAGTTTGTTGTGATACATGGAAGGGATTAGGTTGCCTCATATAATTTGTGACCGTCGTGATTCAACCATTTCAATTCAATTAAGGATGATGATTTGTAAGGTTCAATTGATGTCCACAATTAAAGTCATGAATATTCAAGTCATCACATGGGCCAAGTGCGAGATTGTTAGATTAATTCTAATTAGTGGTCCATGTTCTTGGAAGTTACTAGTTTGAATGAAAGTGACTAATGTTATGATGATTGGCAATTGATGGATCAAACTAGTAGGGATGTTGTCAACTCCCTCCCCTCTCACTTCATGGGTAGTTTCTGTGAAAGTGGGGGAGTTACTTTCTCACTTCATGGGTAGTTTCTGTGAAAAACAGCATACTTTATTCATTTTTTGCTATCTCATGAATAGAAATATAAAGTGAGAATAATAGAAGCACTAGTGGTTGATAAAGAAAGTGTAGTGTCATATAGAGAAGGAAGAAGAATGAGTTTCTAATCATCAAGGAACGCATAAAGGGAAGACAGAGAGGTGAGAACAAAGACAACCAAAAAGTGCATAAAGGGAAACGCAAATAGAATGCGGTATTCCTTACTCTATTCTTTTATCACATGTTAATGTCATAATGTTAAGCTCATAAATTAAAGGGTTCTTTTGAACCATTAAAGGCTCATAAAAGTTTTAAAAGTATAATAATGGATACCCGAACCTGTGGGTACCCGTAAAAATAACTACAACGGGTCGAGTATGGGTACGTGTTTTTGGACTCATGGATAATTGAGATCCGAGATTTTAAGACTCATTGTTGGATGGGTCTGGATCTGGGCAAAGAGGTACTTAGACACATGGGTACCCGGACCCACTATTCATTCATATATATGGGAGGAGATCCACTTACTCCAATAGTAAGTTTAAACAACTTATTTCACATCTTAGTCATCAATTCTAGGGAAATCTAATGATTGGAATTAGTAAGTAGATCTATACCATCAGATTTCCCTAGAATTGATGGCTAATATTGTTAATATGTAATATTATATTGTTAATTCGTAAATATAATTGATATGTTGTTAAACAGTGTTATTACATGATTAAGTAATGATGTTACGTTGTTAATTGATGTGTGTAATATAATATTATGTTGATTGAGCAATTTTTATTAAACCAATTTTACTTCATAATAATGAAATGATGAATTTAAAATGTGTTTAAAACTTTAAATTATGTTTTATAATTTTTTCTCTTATTTGATTACCTAAATAACATATAAGATTGTAGTAAATAAATACACAATTACATAAATTATTGGAAATTATTTTTAATGTTTTCAATTTGTGGATATCCGCAGATCTGTTGGGTACCCAGGAACCCGTAGGTAGCAGACCCAGCGAGTATTAGCATAGGTCTAGCGCAGGTCTGGGTCCAAAAATGAAGCAACGGGGTGGATCCAACCAGGCCCATTGGTATCATTAGTATCTTATCGTCTTTTTTGATAAGGAACTAATCTTTTTATAGTGCGTAAGTGTTTCTCTTACCAAGTGTCGCTCTCCAGAATCAAAAACCAATTCTTCTTATTTATACTTGCTAATTAACATTTTGTGTTATTGCAAACTATAAGAATAAAGTAAAAAAATATAAAAGGGAGAATAAAAAATGGAGTAATAGAACCTGGAAAATTGAATTAAACAGTTAACAGTATCAAGTATCTACGTTGATAATTCACTTCAAGGTCTTCAAAAGAATATGAATAGGAGGATATAAAAAGGCCAAACAATGAGATATTACTTTTTTTTAGTAGTTTTTAATTATTAATTTTTAATTACTAATCAATAATTAAAATAATTATTATTATGAATTAAATAGAAAAAAGATATAAAATTAGGAGATCAATCATTTTTGGAGTACTATATCCCCTTATCATTTTTGGGTAAGACCAATACCTTATTCGTATAAGATAAATTATTTGAAGATATTATTTGCATTTTATGTAAATTACTCATTTTCAGAAGAAAGAAATTTTATGAGACTCGAACCTTTTTTTACTTTTTGGCGTCTCTTTCTCCTCCCAACTTCTCTTTTAACTTTCCTATCTCTCTTTTCACTTTCTCTATTCTCTATCTCTACCGGGATTAGATCAATCATTATTGGGAAAACGGTTAGCAAGTTGGCGCTTAAACATATGAACACTTTGGTATGCAGTAGTATAATAACTTTCTTAGCTTGTTGAGGTAGTTCTCCTTAGGGTATTTCAAAATATGGTTAGGATAGTAGATCATATGGACATTAATTTTATTTATAAAGAAATTTAGTGACCAAAAAAACTATAGGTAAAAAATAGAACTGATATATTATTAATGTTTTGTCTATAAACATATTATTTAACAAAAACATCATGTCAACATTTGATCCATATAACTCACTTTAGCTAGTGAGATTAAATATTTATTGTTCAGATTCTATACATTTTCCCTTTTGGATATTAGTAGACAAGCACTCCATTTTTTTCCCTTTAATAATATCATACATTAACAAACTGGAGCAACAGTACAATAGTTAAATAGAGATTCAGTAATTAAATCTGATGTATCGATTAAACTATATATATTATAATAAACATAATAAGTTTATATATAAATATTATTATTTACAAAATATAACTTAATTATTATAATAATATAGTGATTGATCATGTTACAAATAACTATATAAAATATATTACAAATGTAGTTGTTATATCGTAACAATATAAAGATTAGTTTAATTGCATGCCCACGTAATTATTATATCATATTACTATAAAATTATGATTGAACCCACAGGTGCACTATTGATAATTATGTTTCAGATAGAGGTGTCAAAATGGGCTACTTCGATGGGTTTGGGTTAGCTTACATTGGATTCAGACTAAATCGGGTCGGACTAAAAAGCTCAGATACAATTTATGCATATCAAATTGTAACCAAAACTTACCCTAAGTGGGTTGCAGGTTGTGACGAGCCGGCCTGTATAATATTAAAAAAATTATTTAAATTTTAACTTATTTAATATATACAATTTGATATTAATATCAAACTTATAGATTTAATGTTTTGTTTGTGAGTTAAGACTAAAGTCCACATATATAATTTTTAACATAACTCATTTATTAAATATCTCATTTTTATTAGATTCTCACTCTCTAACACAATATAATTTGGACTTCACTATAATATGTAAACTTTTAGACATTATCCAAAATATCATCCTTTGAATGTTCTTTATCAACACTTTTATTATGAATATTATATTAAATTTGGTTGTGTGAAGTTCTCTATGAAAAAAATTATGTTGTCTTTTATTTTTGTTGCAAAAGTTATTTTTTTTATTATGTTTTTGTTGTAGAAGTTAAATCTAATTAGGTACACAACTAAGAAAAAAGTAAAATCTATATGGTTTAATGTCTTCTAATTTAATTTAATATATTATTTTTATTGGGCTTAAAAGGATATAATGCAAAATTGGAAAAATAATATAATGTTGAACTTTATAATATTATTGTAATTTATAAATATTTATGTTAGATATTACTCTCTTTTTATTCAAAGTTCATAACATAATATTTATTATCTATTTTTTATTATAAGTTGTTTTGTAAAATAATTTTTACCTTATTACCAAGCCGAAGGTCCCCAAAAAGATAAAAAATAAATAAGGAAAAACGGGTAGCCCGAACCCCTAGGTAAGCCAAGCCCGAGACCAGTTTTCATATAGCCAGGCCGAGCACGGCTAAAAAGCCCGAATTCAATAAAAAATGTTTAAAATGATACCCAAGTCCTATTAATTTTTAGGCTTTGGCGGACTAGCCCAACCGGACTAGCCATTGATGCCTCTAGTTTCAGATCAGATAGTGTGAATTGAATACATTTGAGTTAAAATTGGTAAGTTGATGCATGTTATTAAGTTGATGCATGTTCTTCTCTGAATCAGTTTATGGAAGAGGTTGACAATAATAAATTCTATCAACATTGACCATTTGCTCATATGGTGTTTAAGACATGTATGTGGTTGAGGAAATAACTCAGATGAATGAACGAAATAAATCAAATTGGAAGACAGAAAGATTTGTACAATAAATTCAAGAAAAAATCAATCTTTCCATTATCTCACACTACTCATAATCCATAAGCTAATAGTAGTTGATAACAAATAAGGGTCCATGCACGTAAGTAAGTCATATATCCAGACCTAATATAGCTAAGGCCTGGTAGACCCTTTTCTTTATTTTCTTTATATACTTTAGGTCATCTAAAATATTTATTAAAACTAATAACTCGGTCTATTTGTTATATTATATAATAATGTTAATTGGGAAAAAACATATACAATGTGATAATGTAAGAATTTTATATATGTCAATCCTTTGTTTATCATTCACCATTCATTTTTATCATCATTGACTCTTCAAAAATGTAATACAAATAAATTATAAATGATATACTAACTATATAAATCTTTACATTGATGGTACTTAAATATAGTATTCTTTTAATGTAAGTAATATTAGTTGTTAAGTTAAATGACACTAAGTAAAAGTATGCATATTAGCTTATTTAAATATAGATATTGTGACTTATTTCAAGACCATATAGTATAACAGTCTTGAAACAAAACATGTTAGACCTAAACTTTGATGACAAATAATTAACATACCAACAAGTCATGCCCAAACTCCTATATGATATATATAAATTTAGCTTGTTTAAGGTAAAGCTTAATCTGACTTTTTCCCACCCTTAATAACAATCACTTTTCATAATCTTTTCATAAGCTAATAGAGAAGTTAACTCCACCTACACATTTTTTTAATGAGTCATTATCAAGACATTCTATTCAATTTAGGATCAACTAAGAGCAACACTCATGCAAAATGTTGAAATAACCAATAAAATTTACAAGAAGCTGAATTAATGAATCTGATTACTTCTTTCTCCCTCTATCATACAAATTCTTGTCAATAGGAGTTCTATGTAACAAATCAAAACTGTGGTGAAGATTAAAAAGGCCACATCTAGTTTCACTTACATTCTCATTCTCAATTAGAAAGAGCAGCTCAACTATCAGCAAAAATAGAATAACCAAGTTGCACAATCTTCTACCTCTCCCTTCTCTTCAACCTGCAAGGATGCCTTGTATGAATGAAGTCTTTCTGTCAAATGAAATACTCTGGTATGACCCGAGAATCACACCGAGAAACTGGCGCTTGCAATAATGCACCAAACATTGCAACCACTTTTCGTAGAGGTTTCCCTTCCGATCAATACAAGATCAATGCAGTAAGTCAGAGAGAAGTCACCCTCTGAACAGTTTAGATCAAGGCAATTACCAATCAGTCACTCATTGCTGGTTTGCCGGAGTGCACATAACAAAAGAATGCATCAGGAAGCTACGGAATATACTCCAGGCACCCAGCTGCTCCAGTTCCTCACATGTAGGGTGCTAAAGGAGGGTTCCTTGTGCAGACATACAGCGCGCCAATTAAATAATCAATCAGTATGGAACGACATAGGGCAGAGCATAAACATCTGCTGTCTCTATGTGCAGAGTTTCTGCCCATACCTGCCGTGTATCCCAAACCTCTGATGATTTCACCGCTGGTTTTTTTTCTTGTGAACTGCTGTTGCTAAACAACCATTCTTGATCATCAATATTAGACCACACCTCCATCTTGGGTACTGAATATACCTGGCTTAGGTACTTGGTATCTGGATGGGGTGGTTTTGCAGATACTTGAGTTACCTGGCTTAAGAACTTGGCATCTGGATGGGGTGGCTTTGCAGGTGGTTCGGTTACCGGAACAGTAGGCACAGTAGCAATGTGAGCCTTGTTTGAGGATGCTGCAAATGGTGGAGGAGCTTTGACAAAGCCATTCATCTTGCTTTCCTTGTTATCTACCTTGACACTAGTGGTTACTCCTAGCCTATCTGAAGCATTTGGAATGGAAACTTGGCAAGGTTCCAGTATCCTTCCATTTTCAGTGAATGGATGAGAGGGAGATGGTCTTGGAATCTTATTCGGCCAATTGTCATTGGCTGTAAGAAAATTCAAAAAAATAATAAACTTGTCGGCCAACAGAAAAAACATGAGTGCACAAACTCTGAGAAAACTGATCAATGTGATAGAAAAAATCAACAATTAAAAAATTAATATAAGCATGTGGCATCATGGAAAAACACCACTATTTTACAAGATGTTGTATCTAGTATAGGGCTATTAGGTAAAGCAAAAACATTAATCCAAACCCATTACGAGAAAAATCCTATTTTTAAGTACAACATAACAGGAGCATTGAGTAGCAATGAGAACATGACTCATTATAAATAATACTCACCACGTGGAACTCCGTTTGACTCAATGTCCTTCCGTTTCTTGGTATTTTCTGCACTAACAGCATTCTCATGGCTGTTCTTCAAAACCTGTGTGAAAGAATTTAAGCCCATAAAGCCAGCTTCGTTGCTTTCCTTTAATTTATTCTGATCCGCGTTTTTAAGTTCAGTACGCTCCTTAGCTTTCTCTTCCCTTTTCTTCTCTTTATCCCTGTCTTTGTCCTTCCCATGCCCTTTCTTCTCCTTCTCTTTATCTTTCTTTTTATCTCTCCGTTTATCATCTTTCTTCTCCTTAACCTTATCCTTTCCTTCATCTTTCTTCTCCTTGACCTTTTTTTCTTTTCCTTCATCTTTCTTTTCCATGACCTTTTCTTTTCCTTCGACTGTAGCTTCCAAAGTCCTGCTGAAATTCGCCTCCACAAGTCTGGGCATTCCATCAACTCTAGGATGAAAATTTCCAGCATGGTTCTGAACTGTAGCATTTCCAATAGGTCGAACCTCAGCCCAAATTTCTTTCCCGTCAATCTTCTTAGCATCAAGATCCATATCCTTGAGCTTTTCTTTGCTATCTGGCCAGGTACCCTTCGGCACCAACTTAACAGTCCCTTCAACCTTTCTATGGTTGTTTGTATTTGAAAACTTCTGAACCAATTGATTGCCAGCTCCTCCGCTGTTGTCCTTAATTCTCCTCTCCAACTCCAGGAGAAATTTAGAATCTTTGCTCTCCTCAGCCACATGACTATTCTCTCTGGCCTTCTCCCCGTTGTGACCAGTATATTGTTTGGTAAGTTTCTCCTCAAACAAGATACCTTTCTTATCACTTTGCTTGATTTCGTTTTGATGGAGTTTACCTGCATTGGGGTCCACAGCTTGTCCTGAAAATCCTTTTTCATCGGCAGAACTGATTTTACTTTTATCTCTGTCTCTCCCTTTGTCCTTGTGCTTGTCCTTCTCTTTCTTTTTGTCTCTGTGTTTTTCCTTTTTGTCCTTCTTTTCCTTATCTTTTCCATCCCTTCCTTCCTTCTCTTTTTTTTCCTTACCTTCCCTCTTCTCTTTGTCCTTCTTCTCTTTCTTATGCTTTTTCTCTCTATGCTTTTCCTGCAAATCATATGTTGAAAACAGATAATAAGAACAGTAAAATAAGATAACAAAACATACATGACTACAATTAAAAGCAACGGATGAACAACCAGGAAACTTCAAAGATACCAGGGAAACACCCTACAATGTTATAATACCTGACTCGAAATAAGAGCAAAATAGAAGAAACCCCGATCATCATTTTCTTACAAAATTAGGGCATGGAACAAACACCAAACCCTATGCTCATCTTCTCAGTCAGAAGAAGCAAAATCCTATGCACCATAGTTGATACAGTCATACAGTAATCTACAATATGGGATAAAAAACATATCCTGTACTTAAATTAGAAGTCAGGACTCCATACGGATAATCTCTATCCATGAAGAAGCATCTAAGCAAAACAAATGAGATCCTAGAATCTTTATCTCGTGTAAAACTGAATATTCCCACTTAGTTTTTTAACACTCGTCACAAATGAAGTGATGGAATGGACACTAATATGCTTCACGAAGCCATTCCTAAGTAATGAATTTAACGAACTGAAAATGTTAGCACTGAAAAAACTAATAATTTTTAATAAGGAAAGGGTTGTTGCTGCTGAATGCAATGGTCACCAGTCACACCCATATGCTGAATGATTTCAGCACCGGATTAAATTTCATTCTTTGCATGCATTAAACAGATAAACAGATTGTATATATAAGTTAATACACTCCAGCATTAAAAACAGACAAGCAGGACCAGCTTTTCATAAATGTATAGGAACTTTCCATTCTTAAAATGCTAGAAACTAAGTACAAAATAATAGTTAGAGTGATACTTTAACCAACATTCTATTTCAAAATTCATGCAGCCATCCCTTTGGATATAGAAATAACCCCAACAAAAACCACATATCATCTTCCTCTGGATTTTCGTAGCTTATTTCACAAACTTCCTCTATTCAAGGGTTGTTGGTCAAGGTTTTGAAAATGGAGGCAATGCAATGATAAAAATAAGAATAACAGAGACCTCTGAAGTACTTTAACTCGGGCAAAAAATATCAGACCAAAAACTCAAGCAATAATCATCTCCAAAACTTAATTATCGCCTGATTCTCAGTACCTAAAGCAAAATGTCATTCTAATCTCCACCTCGTTTCTAAGACAAATAATCAAAAGGAATTCACTCATTGAGGAGAGGGGAAATCTCATTCAGTATATAAAATTATTTTGAAGGGAACTATTTCGCATACGAAAAGCAATACAATCTGGAACTACAATTTTGTAAAAGTCCTCGAAAACTTCAACACAAAGAGAACTGCAAGTAAACTATAGGCAACTCCAATCTTAAAATACAAGCAAATTGCATTAGTCCCTAGAAGTTAATCATACTGCATTTTACAATCCCTTAGATGAATCGTCAAAAATCTAACTGATCTCCATAACTTCAAGTATTCAAACTCCACACTTAAACATCCTCATTAATTCTTTTCCAACAAATTTTTCAAAAGAAACTTTCTCCCATCTGCTATCAAGTATTTAAAGATATTTGTTATCAGGCCTTTTTTGTCCTTTACATGTGAAGCCCATTGGAATTTCTCACTTCATGGACCAAAATCTTTTCCCACAATGAGGGGTCGGCTACATGGACCAAATCAGGTCATGATGTCATATCATAAATCATGTCTATAAGCAAATCATTTACATTGAAATCTTTCTCAACGGTTCTACCTATACTATTTTCTTTATCTTTCTACCTCTAATGATCGAGATACCATCCATCTGATCTACTCTCCTACGTGGAACTTTTATGAGACTTCACATATTTCCGAACCACCTAAAACACGATTCTACCATTTTTTATAATAGGTCATGCATCAACTTTTCTCTAATGCATTCATTCATAATCCTATCTTGCCCTCCACTCATCCAACACACATAAAGATGATATGATAGAAAAGTTACCTAAAAAACTGGTTAGAGAAAAGAGTTATATGTGCATAAAAGACACTGTATATATTCAGGAAAGTCAGAGACTATGAATACAGAAACTATTATCAAAAGATTGTCAAAAATTCTCCAACACTGCTGAAAAATTGTGGCACAAAATTGCCAATAACATGCCTTAAAAACAAAGCATGACAAAGATAAAAGTTTTACAATGCTAGCCAAAGGTATATGTAAACAACAAAGTATACCGCTCAATAAAATATAATCCATACTCAAATGATCAGGATCAAGCATCCACTTTCACCACAGAATGACCATAGCTTTTATTTAAATAAAATCCATATTCAAATGATCATGATCGAGTATGCAACAAATACTTAAATTATAATAAATACATGTTTGAACCCTCATTAGACCTCGATTTGCAATGAAAGCTCGGCTACCTATAAGAGACAGGAAAAAAAATAGAAAATGAGATCAAGCAGCCACTGGTTATAGCCTCTCTGGACTCCGGTGGAGTGGAATAATTCCACTCTGGCAGCAGAGGTGAGATAAAGGAAGAACTGAAAAGGCAAATGCAGTCAGTACCGGAGAAGAGGCCCACAGGCTGCCAGTCAACTCAAATTATGGCAAACGAATGAGGTTTATAAAAAGATGCATGGACAGCTCAAAACAAGGAACTTTGAACAAAGAGTATAAAGTAGCTCCAAAAATCTTGTGTTTGATATTTAAGAAGTGGTGGTAGCCAGAAAACCAGAGACTAAATAGTTAGTACATTTTGCATTAGTTGAATTCTCAGGATTCCATAATTTCCTAAAGATAGGGTATTTTTAATAGTATCTCTAATAGTTTTCCTTAATTATAATATAATCAGCCAGAAACAAGAACCAAACATGTGACTAAAAATCTCAGAACTATTGATATAAAATCAATATCTACATCATAACATTTTATACTCAAATTTAGGTTTCAACTTCCAAGTTCCAACTCCCCTTTGTGTACGACAATTAGCACCAAGAACATTTAGAATCACTTTTGGCCAGTGTATGTAGCTGCCAGTAGTTGTTTTAACCTTTATCGTCATTATTTAATTTAGAATATGCATCCGTTTAACATTCAGTCAGTATGACAAGGGCATAGCATTTCTAAGTTCTAACCATGGACTGTCCTTCAAACTTCACAACTATTGTTTCAACATAGATAGAACTAGCATGTTCGCATCATATGCAAGACCAGATGATTAGCAACTACCTTTTTAAACCCCAAAATGTTATTATTTCTGCAACCAAAAAGTCACTAAAACCTATGAATCCATTATACTCGAAAAAGAATATGATTATTGAAGCAGCCTTATGGCAACATATCAAGGTAAGCCACCCTACAATTTAAAGTTGCTTTAAAAAACAGCAAGTATTATAAAGTACATCTGAAGAATGTCCAAAATCCAAATATATACAGGTAATCTCTACAAACACTAAATCTTTGCTTCAACAAACCAATGAGAAAATAATACTGAAGGGAAATAAACTCCACCAAGCCCAAAGGTCATTGTTTCACAACATAAGTATTTATAACTTCATGACTGATAATTACTTATTCAATTCAAATCACAATGTATAAATTGAAAGCACAAGTTGATGGTACAATTAAATTCTCTTAGACGCACAAATTCCCATCAAACTGTAAAAATAAGATACCAAGGCCAGATGGTAGAATTAGAATGCAAAGATAGATGTGCATATAAAATTATAATCATCACAATATACTTGTCTATTCCCCAGCAAGCCAGCAAGGACAGAATTTCCTCACTCAATCCTCTTGGAACCTAACATGAATGTACAAGCATACAAGACGGATAAAATCAACATCTGATATATCATGCACCTAATGTCAGGTGAGCCAACATAAATCAACCAAGAGTGCACAAGCCCAAATCATCAACATCAGCAAAATAATACCTCCACATAAACCTCTAACAATCTTCAATAGCATCAAACCGAACAAGATCTTTTCTACCTTCACAGTTACATCGCATATGTAACACTTTGAAATAGGGCTCGTAAATTGTTACTAGGTTAGCAATTTACATAAACTCTAATCTAAACACATCAAATTTATTGCTATTCAAAAGAAACATGAAAAATTATAGAATACTACATAAATAGGATTGCAAATTGTTTCTAGGTTAGCAATTTACATAAACTCTAATCTAAACACATCAGATTTATTGTTATTCAAAAGAAACATGAAAAATTAGAATACTACATAAATGAAAATGGACATGAATGGTCGATAGCACCTATTTCAGAAAAATACTCCGTTCTGAAAATTAACCTGAACAATGCTCATTGTCAAACTCAAAAGAAACTCCATTTTGCATCACAAGTAACGTTAGCCAAATCATATTTACAATGTGAATATAGGACAAGTATATTAACCTTTTTTAACAAGTCCACTTCATCAGCTCTAGCCTTTTTTTCATATCCTGGTGGCGGAAATGGGAAACAGCGCGACATTGCCCAAAATCCAAATATGCCTTATGTGAAATTCTTCAAAATTTGAGAGTGTTTCAGTTAGTTTCCAATAGTGCTGTTCCAGAAAGGGAACAAACCAGCAACTATGCTCCTGACCATGCACCATGTCACCGCAATCATTTCCAGCTTCAATATTCCTCCATACGCCAAGTACCCACTACAATCACAAATTATGGAAAGTAGCAAGGTTTACTTCCCTTATTCAAAATAGGCAAAACAGCTCAAACTAATATTAGTGGAAATTGATTCAAAATCAGAGTGCAGCACCGCAACTACTTAATCTAACTGAAGTTCTAACGAAACAGTAAATGGTTTGACACAATCCTGATCAGTATATGTTTTGGAGCACTATGGTAATGTATTAAGCTCGGCCTAACTATTTCAATCAAACGAGTTTCGTCGGATACAAAAATGGAACACTGAAATCAGATCCTCTCTGTTTCCTTGAGGGGCCCAAGCAAAGACTCAAAAAAACACCAGAATGTTCTGTGTTGAAAATCAGTTCACAAAATCTTGATCACTCTTAACAGTATAGACAATCTTCTTCCATGCTCATAGAAGCAATTGTAAACACCATCTTAAGCAATCTCCAACTAAAAATGCTCAAATACAATAGTTTCAAACCCACAATTTGAACCCCAAAAGATCAGAGCTCATGCCCATTTCACATAAGAGAAGGCGCAAGCACAGTCTTCCATTGAATCACAATTCCTGATCAAAACCCTAATTTTCCAAATTGAGTAACTTCCCAGTTACGATCCAATGAAACCCTAGAGAGAGAAACACAAAAAACTGAGTATACACAAATAACCCGGAAAAATACCCAACTAGAAAGAAAACCCTAATTCCAATTCCGAAAGTATTCACCAAACCCCAATTTTAATTCCTTAAAAAAAGTGCATAAAGCAGTAAAATTGAAGCGTAAAAAAGAGAATAAAAAACCTTTTGGTACCTAAGAAATAATGGGTATCGATCAAAAGAGGGAAAAGAAGCTCTGATTCGAAGAAGCGTTAACAAAACAACAAGAACAAAAAAGATGAAATTTTTCTTGTTGAGAAAGAGAAGTACAAAGGGAAAAATTGTTATAAGAGATTGATTACCTTGTCCTCTACAGAGTGAACATTGTAGAAGAACAAGATCTCTCTAATTCTTTCACATGAATAAAAATATGAGAAAGAAAGAATAACAAAAATTGATGTTAATATATAATAATAGTTTATGGGGAAGTACTTTCTCTTTCTCTCTCTTGTGTTGAAGCTATGTGTTTGATCGATACTATGGTAGAGCTGTTTTTGTTTCTCTCTCTAGATTCTGGGTTTTGTTGTTTCTTTCGATTTTCGAAGTGCTTCTTTTTTTTTCTTCTGTTCTGCGTGTTCTCTCTCTATCTCAGTTTGGTTATGGGAGTTTTTGATTGCGTTTGTGCCTGCGCTGTGTGTCCCTGATACATGTATTGGGTAGTGGGATGGGAAAATACCCGCATCCATCTTTACCCGCAAAAATATTATTTTCATTATGTAGTACGTATTCCGGTGAATATCATTTTATCTTACAGGCTCACTCAATTTAGCCCAATTATGACCGGGTTAAAATATGATAAGAATTCATTAGATTTAAAGTTGAG
Organism: Lupinus angustifolius; assembly: GCF_001865875.1. Lineage (NCBI taxonomy): Eukaryota > Viridiplantae > Streptophyta > Magnoliopsida > Fabales > Fabaceae > Lupinus > Lupinus angustifolius. The sequence goes on along the minus strand of NC_032009.1, from coordinate 31,209,760 downwards.
TTTATGTTCAAAAATTAGAATTGATCAATATTTAGATTAGGTAAGAGATAAACATGGTGAAATTTGACTCGTCTCATGGTCATTCATTCATCATGATTGTATTTATGTGTATTCAATTGTTTACAGTAGGGGTGAGTAGGACCCGACCCTATCCGCTCACCCGGTTTGGCTCGATCATGGTCGATCCTGAATAGAGTCGGATCTTATCATATCTTAGGATGGGTTTTGATTCAAAATTTAGACTTGGTCAATATTTAGGGACAAGTAAGAAGAGACATGAGCGGCTCGATCTCTCTCATTGTCAGTCACCCATGATGTTTGAATGTGTCTCTATTAATAATATATATACATTTTATATGTCAAATCATGTATCCATAATAATAAATAATTTTGAGAAGAATTTATCTAAAATAGGTATACATCATATTTATCGTGTTTAGGGTCGAATTCACATTTGAATGCTGAACCATTCAACATTTAAGGTTGAATTAGCTTCAGATCTAGGTTTGGGTTCAAAAAATGATCCGACCAATATTAGAATCGCGTAAGAGACACGTCTTACACGGCCCATGTTCACTCATCGTTTAAAGAGTAATGACATCTATTTGACCCAAAGTATCATTTATTCCATAATTTTTCATCATATATATACATGACTAACAAAATATCTACATATGTATCATTTCATATGTCAAATTACATATTCATAATAATAAGTAATATCAATAAGACTTTATCTAAATGAGTAAGCAATATATTTGACTAGGTCTAGGTTCGGATGCAAATGCTAAATCAATCGACATTGGGATTGAGTTATCTTTAGGTTTAGGGCCAACTTCAGGTTTAAAAAATAATTCGACCAACTTTTAAGCCTTTGTTTGGTAGGATAGAATTAGAGTGGAGAGAAAAGAGTGAGAGAGAGTTTAGAGAGAAAGTGAAGATTTCTCCCCTTTGGTTGTGGAGGGAGAAGGAGAGGAGAGAATAAAAAAGGTGTGGCGCCCACCATATGTTCTTTCTCCTCTAGTGTGGTGAGAAAGTGAAGAGAGAATAGTGATTTTATTTGAAATGTCAAATATACCCTCAAACTTTTATATTTGTTTGTTTTAAAAGTGTAATATATATGATTGATAGTGTGAAAATTTATACATAGTCAGTGCATCAATCATTATTCATTTGTATTAATTTTATTTAATAGTAAATGATGATCGAAAATGAATAATGAATAATATAGTGACCACGTAGAAAACTCACATGCGAACATTACATACATATTTTCTCTTGCTTTAATACTATTAACATACATAAATCTTTTTTAAATATAAAATATTAATTATAAATTGAAATTATAATAAATTATAAAATTATAAAATTTATTTTTAATTAATAATAAAACAATAATTTTATTTGTCTTTTATTTATTTTAGGGACATTTTTGTCATTTGAACCATAACATCATCCATCTCTTCTCATTTTCTATTCAACCAAACAAAAGAATAAGATAAGAAAATATTTCTTTCTATTCATTTTCTCTCCTTATTCTCTTATACCAAACATTACAAAAATCTACTCTTTCTCTTTCTCACCTCTTTCTCACTTCTTTCTCTCTTCTTATTTTCTCTTGTCAACCAAATGAAGCATTAGGGTTAAGTAAAGAACAAGTTGTACCCAATCTAACTTGACTCATATTTGCCCCTAGCTAGTACGTATTTATATTCCATGTATCACTTTTGGTCAAAAAAATAATTAACTATTAAAATTTTAACATAAATACATTTTTCTATCAATCATATCAAGTAATATATTTTTTGGATAACAAATATTTTTTCTCTTAATAATAGTTATTGTGGTGGCAACAATATGAAGACATGGTTGGACAAGACACTCTAATATATTTATTCTGGCTTCCAAATGGTCATAATTCACACTCTTTACTCAATAAGGGTTTGGACAATAAAAATATTGGTCGAAGTTAAATTGAGTTAACTAGAAATAACTCAAGAATTGAATCACTTAAAATAAAAGAACATATAAAGAAACGAAGATGTCACTCCAATGTTTTGCTTCAAAAAAGTATACAGACATTATTATGATATAATTATATAATTATCAGTTATATATATCGTCATAAATTTATGAGACATTTTCTATTTGATGAAAGAAAGACCTGTATTTCATTTACGTATTTATCAATTATGTTTTATTAAATATTTTATATATTATAATTTTTATATAACTTTCAAATTATATAATATCTATTTTTTATTATTTCATAATAAACTTCAATGATCGAATTTTAGTAAAAAGAAGTTATCATGTAATAATTATTTGTTTAACTTAGTATAAAATATATAAATATATAATTAAATTTAAAAATTGTTTAGATTACTTGGATACATGTTAGCCACATGGATATCTGCAATATGTATGGATATAGGTACGTGTAAATATAATAGACAATAGCTCCATACCATTGTTATCCTTAATAAAAAATGGTGAATTTTTTAAAATTTAGGTCATACATAAATAATTAAAATAAAAAACGTATTATTGTGGCATGCTAGCTAACAAATATCATAAATATATCTTTTAATTTTGACTATTTAATAAGATTTAATAATCCAATTGTAAAATAACCATTATTATAGTTTATTTAAAATTTGAAATTATTTCCTATATATTTCTTATTTATTTCTTGTTGAGGATGAATACCCCTTGAAAACCCTATACCGAAATCCAAATTTATGATAAACCAAAAAGCACATGCACATGAATTCAATATACATTGTCCATACAAGAGATTAGATAAAAGATTAACAGAAGAGAAGACAGATCAACTCCTTGCTTGCTTGCTCCTCCTCTCTCAGCTGTTTTTAATTTCAAAACTTGTTTTTGTATAATATTTTAATGATGCTTTTTTACAAGAAAAAATTAAATTAAAGACGTACAATGAGTATTCAAAACTCATGTACAAAGGTAGACTTTAATTTAGTCAAGGTATGAAGAGGAAGCTAATTAAAATACTAACAATATAAATAGAGTTTAAAATTACTTTCAGAATGTTTTTTACATTCATAGCATATCATTCAACATAGATTTATATTACTTTTATCTTCATCTAAGAGTTAATAATAATTAAAATATAAATAATGGATGATGTGTCAATAATATAAAAAACAGTCTTTATATATATTAAATCCATATAAATATAAGATATAGGGTCCAAACATCGATCTATAAACTGTAATAATATGAACGATTATGAGTAGCCAATCATCTTCGTGATTGCACGTTAATTATATATAAAAATTTGTATGAAGATGTATATATGTGAAAACAACGAATTAAATATTGCCAACACATTAAAAGTTTATTTTTAATTAAAATTTAATCATAAAGAATAATATCAACAAACATAAATACATTTGTCTCTAAATATGACATGTTATAAATGAAATTTTTTCTCTAATTAAATTCATCATCAGTATGGGATCAATTTGTACTAGATAGTAATAGTTTTTTTTATGGTTTTGAAGGTAAGAAAGTTGTTTGATTTACAAGGCTTTTAACGTCTACTTTAATTTGTTTTTCATCTTTCTCCCTTAACGCTTATTTTTTAGTAAATACTCTCAAATTTTGAACATTAAATCAATTTGTTCCAATGATAGCTCCATGATAATTCTGATGTCTCCATTCCTATTTAATTGGTAAATACGTGTGAATTAAGGCAAACATTAAAGGCATCAATTTACTAATATAAAATTAAATAATTTTAACAAAATATCTCTAACATATCGTATTAATTATCTTAAATCATCTCTTAGAAAATATCAAACCGATATTTAAGATATTTATATTACTATGACTGTGATTATATCTTAGGTTAATTTAGAAATTTCTTATCATTGATTTCTTTATCTCCTTATATTTTATGTTTTGTTTTGTCATGTAATTAGAAGTTTAACATTAGAGGAGAGATCTACTTAGAGTGTTTTTTAAATTTATTTATCATTCTAGTCATCAATTTTAGAGAAATTGAATGATTTGAATTAGTTAAAGACATCACTAGAATTGATAGCTAGGATGAAAAATAAATTTAAGATCTATTTACTAATTCAAACCATTAAATTATCTTAAAATTAATGACTAAAATATGGAATAAGTGGATATCCTGAAATTAATTTGATTATGCCATTAAGCACCACCTCATGTACAACCAACTCACAATAGTAATATATTGAGTTCACATTAGGTCTATATTTCTAACAATTACTTTGTCATACAACCATTTATCCAAAGTGAAAATTGTCAGTTTTATTTTATGATTAATTAATGTCGGGAATATTTTTTCATTTCCCATATTAGTAGGGTAAGAAGTAACTGATGATTAAAACAAACTCTTATAATGAAAACAAAAATAGTTGAGTTATCGGGATGAGATGATATCTTTTATTCTAAAAAGTGTGTCATTTTATATGTTATTATTTGTAATTGGTTAGAATAATAAATATTTGATTAGAATGGTGGTGCATAATTGGAGGACACATTGAGTAATACACTTTTTGAAACAGAAGATATACTAAGATCAAAATGTTGAAGAGGGGGTATATGATGAGAATGGTGGTGGTCATTGTAGTGTGAGACACTGGATTTGGTGATGGTTTGAGTTAAGGTTCATAAATGACATTGAGAGGAATAGCTCAACCCAAACTCATCACACCCATGACTACGAGTTGCACATCGGGATCAGACTATTATAACATATCAAAATCACTAAACTTAACTCAAATGGTGAAGGTTGTTTATACCTCTAACAATTTCTCATGCTACTTGGTTCCTTTGGTGGTTAAGGGTTTGTATGATTGTATGAAGATGAGAGTTATTAGGGGAAGATGGATTTTGTTTCTGGTAGTGGAGTAACGATGAAAGGTGAGACATTTTTTTGTTACTGCAAAATTAACTTTGTTTGTTGGTGAAAGTAATATTATGTTATGCTCTACCTTGTGATGAATAAGTATAATTTAAAGGTGGATCTTGACATGAGTATCAATAAATATGGATGAAGGTCTAATGAAAATCGCCACTTTATTTGTCTCATAACTTATTTTTTTAATGAAAGTTAAATTACATAATTTAACAAGTTGATTTTTTTATTGGTGTTATAAAATAGTTCGTGTAGAATCGTAGACAGACAAATAGTATGTCACAAATCATCTACGACACTAATAAAAATAGGTAATGTCAATTTAAAATTTAAATATTTATTATTAGGGAGGAGATTCAATTACTACAAAGTAAGTTTAAAACATATTTACCACCATCAATTTTAGAGAAATTCAATTGTTTAAATTAATGAGTAGATCTAAACCATTAGATTTCTCTAGAATTGATAGCTAAAGATATAGAATAAGTTTTGTAAACTTACTCTTGTACTAAATAAATCACTTCTCTTATGATTATTGTTATTTTTGCTACATTATTATTGGTACAAGATAAGATTTATGATATGAGTTGGAACAACAAATGTTTGTGGATGTTAAATTTTAGCAAATTTTTATTAGCTTGTGAAGAACATGTTAGAAGGAGGTGAAAATGGCCAAGAATTTTCAGACCATGAGAAGCAGCCTTTTGGGAAAGGGAAATTAAGGTAAGTGGAAAATGGTGGTTGTCTGATTTTGCAATTGATTGGCTTGCTTTCCAAAGTATATACTCAAAATCTAAAACATGTGCCAATAATTTGAGCAGTTGAGCCTATCACGTTCTTATTTGAATTTTTACATAGGTTACCTGTAGTCAAAGAAAACACAACCAAATTAAAAAAAGAAGAAGCATAAAAGCAATAGCAGACTTATCCTTTAAAAATGATTTTTTTTGTACAAATTATGAAAAAATTAATTGTGTAGTACATATAGTCAAGACCTCCTAGGGTTGTGACTTATGTGGTCTTGCAGTTTATTTTGTACACTGGATCTATAAAAGTCAGGGCTGACGATAGAATAATAAGGTGGGGAATAATTCTTTCTTTTATGTATTACGAGTTAGGATTTCTCCATCAATAAAATAGAGAGTAAATATTTCAAAAAATAAAGGAAAATACAATTTTTAATGATACATTTATCTTTGGGAATAAAGTATGTCCTGATGTGAGGAGGGAAATTATTTCCTCACAACCACTCATTAATAGACACTTATATTATTTTAGTTTTTGTTTATTTATTTATTTTTAAAATAGTAAAAAATAGTTATGTGTCATTACTTAAATGATGTAAGGAAAGAAGTTATCTCCTCAAATCAGCAAATACTTCGTCCTCTTTATCTTTTTAATTATAATGAACTTATATCTTTGGCATTAAAAATAAAAGGGGAACATGTATTTGTCTCTCATTGTTCCTTGTTCCAGAATTACATGCATGGTCTTTTGTCGTTAAGAAGACGTTGAGAGGGTTTTGATATAGTTTGTCTCTTAGATATATCAATGATAGGACTTGGATATGATATAAGAATCTTGAGGATAATTGTATTATTTTTTTTCCAAATTGGAATACTAATCCCCTAGAATGTGCATCTACAATGTGGGGTAAATCTGTGTAACTTTTTTCCTTATCGGTAAGTATACATCGTCTTCATAATAAAGTTTCAAGAAATGTATACTTCTCGTTTTAGAAACTCTATTTAAGACATGATGTTGTTAGTCTAAATTCTTTACTTAATAGTGGACTGATATAGCTGTATAAACTAACTTTTAAGAGATGATGAATCAAACAAGTTTTTTTAGGAAATGGTAATTTCATCATTCCAACCTTCAAATTATAGGCATAATTCATCTCATTGACTAGTTTACTTTAATTGCCACCTAACCATTGTTGGATTTGTTAGCTGTCTTACATTTAATCAAGAATGTAATTTCTATCCGATATTTGTAACCCTCATTACATTATCCAATAATTATTTGTATTACTTTTTTGAAGAGTCAATAATGATTAAAAATATATAGTGAATAGTAAAATAATAATATATAAAACTCATATATTATCAATACGTACATTTTTTTACTAATTAATTAATATATCCTTCGTCTTACATATTGTACTATTTAAAAAATAGTTTGATAATAGTTGGTCTAATTGGTAATGTATCGATTCATACATATCTTATGAAGATGTGAGTTTGAATTTCGTTATCAACGTGAAGATCTTATTAATGGGTATTTTATAAATATGTTTAAAAGTTGTTTTAGTCTTGAGCCCTACTCTCGTAAAAATATAAACAATTATTTTATACATGAATTTAAAATCTGTGCACTAACAATGTAAAGTTTTTTACACTATCAATACATCATCTACCATTGATTTGTATTACTTTTATTTACGAGTCAATGATGATTAATAAATCAATGGTAAATGATTCGTTGACAGTGTAAAAAACACTTATACTGTTAGCGTATACATTTTAAATCTTTTATACATTTTCATGTGATGCTTTTCCTTCAGTTCAAATCTATATAAAATAACATGATAACTAAGTGTACATATGCTCTCCATACATTTGAAAATAAATAATTCTCTCCTAACATTTCTCTATTGCAAATGAACCAGGGTTGTTTAATCAATTGATGTTAATTTAATTAGTATATGCTTGATTTTTTTAGTAAGATATGAGGTTCGATTCTTGTGAATGAATAAAATATTTGTTAAAAAAATTAACTCTACATATATATGAATGTTCTTAGCTCAAATAAAATTGTGTGGAATGATACATGTGAAATCATTGCCATGGAAAGTAGCTTGTCAGAGCACAATTGCGTTTGATTCCTATTGCCACTTTTCCAAGTGGCACCACCCGACCCTTTCCCCACTTTTGTGTGTCCATACACATGTCAAATGGTTAGGGACTATGAATATTTTATTCAGTTAGTTTTACACCATGCTTACTTTAGAAAAGTTAACTTGAGAAAACAAAATGAATAGAAATTGGAATAATTTTTAGTTGGTTGGTATAATAGAAGATTGAAAGAAAATGAAGAGAAAAAAAATTTAATTATTAATAATGATATTAACATGAATTTGTTGGTTTGTTTTTTAGTTGTGTAAAAATTTATATAAAATAATTATATCATTCACTATTTATTTTGTATTACATTTATTAACAGTCAATGATGATAAATGCTTAATGATTCATTGATACGTATAAAACTCGTACAATGTTAGTGCATGTCAATGTTGTAAAATCTGTGTCAGACATCAAACTAAAAAATGTCTCGTATTACGTTTTAACGGTTAAATTGTCTGGTCAGACCAGATAATTTTATTTATAATTAACAAATATCTCAAATAAATAATTATTTATAAATGCAAAATTTTATCTATTTAATAATTATGCATAATTCTATTAAAATAATATTTCTCAATTTTTTTATTACAATAGTATTTTTCTTTTTTCTAAAAAATTATGTGAATTGTTCGATTTACTTTTCAGGTTATTATGATTTAAATAGATGGTCGAACCATAATTTTTTTGGTTTAAAGCAATCTAACCATCGTTTAGTTAAGACTACGAACCAAAGTCATTTTCAAGTCTAGTCAGCGGTCGTACTACCCATTCTGGTTCTCATAAAATTGGCACATACATTTTTCTCTCTTTCCACTTGTTTTCCTCCCAGTATTGGAGAAAAAAATATAAAAGCATAGGTTTCATAATTTTTTCTTTCCTTCCCTCTTTTAAATGTAAACCAAACAATGGAAAACATTTTTTCTTTTCCCTTTCTTTCTTCTCCTTTTCATTCTTTCACCATTCAACACAACCAAACACAACCTTAAAGTTAATGTTATACATGTTTTAAAAAAATATTAAATATTGTAAAAACTTAATAAAATAAGAGTGTAATAACTATGATCGTTAGTATAAAGATTTATAGACAATTAGTATTTCATCCATAATTTATTTGAATTATTTTTTGAAAAGTCAATATCGAATAAATATAAATTGTGGATGATAGAAAGAATGTGTATAAAACTCGTACATTATCAATACATATACTTTTTCCTCATAAAATAATATTATTTAAGGTACATTAGAAACTAAATTAAAATGAAATGAAGAAAACAAGGATGAAAAAAGAGTAAATAGATAATGATTTAGTTGGAATAATTGGGAGAATTTAAAACATCAAAATAGAAGAAACGGTAGAGTATTCTTTATTAGCTTCTAATTCTAAGGACGTTTTTCATGAATGCAATTATTCTCATTTTTTTTAAATTAAGGAGTAAATTTAGAGCCAAAAATATGTTTGATTTGATAAATGTGCGAGTACAGGCAATGAAATATAAGCACAAATATATCTCCAATGATTTCGTGACTGGCACGACTAGTCCATAAAAGCTTACTTAATGAAGTATAAATATAGATTTGACATGAAGTTAAGTTAGATATTCATTTTCTAACCGTTTTAGTTATGTGTGTTTTTATCTGGTATTATAAAGATATTATCTCACTTTATGAATAAAAAACTATTTCCTTTCAAGATATGTGACTAATTGACTGTCCTTCCTAATAAGTGTCACTGACAGGATTTAATGGAACCTTATTTAATTAAACCAACACATTATTGGGGTAAAAGTACCTGTTTTGATACCTCTAATTAGATTAATGGTAGATTTAATACAATTCTGGCTCAAAACAATTAGAGGGCAGGACAATAAATAAATAAACATTCTACAATATTGAATCAGCTAAAATTCAGAGATGTAACTTGTTGCGTGCAAAATTTGTAGATAAAATCACGAAATACTAGTTTCCCAGGGAAAGGAAGATATTACACATTATTTTGATTGCTATTAGGAAAAATATGATATAAAAAATATTGGAGATCAAAAGCTATCATGATACATTTTGCACATTTTGCATATTTACACATGTGATTAATATCTTAGTTAGTTTATTAAGTTGTTACTTGTATCACAAATTATATTTGTATTGTGTATATAAGTACGTGACCTGTAATCCTTTAATCAACCAATGAAATTACAATACATTTATATCTTCCGCATTATTTTCGTAATATGGTATCAGAACCTTCATCCTGAAAGTTTTGGTCCAGTGCGCATTTTCTACAATTATTCAAACCTCTTTCATTCATTCATGGAAGAGCAAAAGTTGAACCACACTGTTGTTTCTGCTTACTGATATATAAATCCTACGTGATTGCAGAATTACAATAGGCAATTCAGAAAACAATGTTGATTTGGTTGGTAAGAAGAAAAGAGGGAGGCCAAGAAAATATGACTCAAATGAAAAATTGAATGAGAAGTATTAAAGTTCATAGGCACTGCCACCACCAGAAACATTCCATGAAGAACAAGCAAAAGAAGGAGAAAGAGAAGATTCAAAAAGATTGCACCAAAGATTAACAAGATCAACATCAAGATCAACAAGATCAAACAACAAGATCAACAACAAGATCAACAAATCAAACAACAACAACAAGATCAACAACCATACACACTCTAATCATCTCAGTATCAATATTGTCCAAAGAACAAGAAGAGATGCATTTTCTTGGGTTCTTTTGCATACTCAAATAATCCTCCAACATTGTAAAACCATGGGAATATGGTCAAGATTTCTGACCAGGAAAATAATCAAGTGGTTGAGAAAATCCAATCATATGAGGATCGAGATTCCAATTCATCACACTGTTATCAAATCAAATTATCAAGCTGGAGTCATTAACATTTATCCTCCAGCTTGAGGGGGCTATTGGAGATCAAAAGCTACAATGATACATTTTGCACATTTTACACATGTGATTAATATCTTAGTTAGTTTGTTAAGTTGTTACTTGTATCACAAGTTATCTTTATATTGTGTATATAAGCACATGACTTGTAGTCCTTTAATCAATCAATGAAATTACAATACATTCATATCTTCAGCATTAAAAAGCTAACAAAAACATGAACACAAAGAAACTTCAAATTTTAGAATTATAATAGCAACATGATAAACTATGAAGACACTTCTTTTCTTTCTCCACCTTTCCAACATACCTAATCCTTGTACTTCATCTCTGAAATCCTTCTCAACATGAGCTTTGAGATCTTCAATAGACTTATAACTTATTGTTCACTAAGCCCTTGTTGAAATCCTTGAGAAGTTTGCCATGCTCCTGCGCGGTGAAGGAACTCTCCAATCTGCTCAAAATCCTTTTCAACTAAGCCTTCAGAAGTCACACAATCAACTATAGCTTATGAGAAAAATCCAGAAGAAAGATCAAATCTTTGTATTTGATACTAGTGAAAATACGCATTATGGTAATAACATGATTGGTTTGACAATCACATGCATTAACAAAACATCCAATTTTGGCTTTGCAATGGAAAAATAAAATATATGATCTGACATGTTCCCAAATATTAAATAAGGCCAGTGTGCTAGTTCAACTAGAACTGGTACACCTTTAGTGAAGTATTCAATTTAAAACACACCCTCAATGAAATTCCTAAGATGTGTTTACCTTCTACCAATACAACAAAACCAAGCCTTTACCTTCTATTATATCAAAACATTAAAATTTAGATTCACATCACAAATTCAAGTTCATACAGAAGTTTCTTACCGATTCGTACTCCTCCAGGTGCCAAGGCACTGCTGTCACCAAAGACAGCGTTTTTGTTCACTGTAATGTTACAAAGGTCACAAAGTTTCTCCACCTTATTGCCTGCAAGAACATCAAGCAGTGATGAAATTATCTTCAGTTTTAAACAAATTGATGCCAATTTAAACCTCTGGTACTTTTGGTTTTTTCTCTGTTTTTAAGCTACTACTTAAGTGAGGTATCCTTTACCAGTCATAAACAAACCTGATTATCATTTGAAACAAATTTCGAGGCATGAACTAAAACATTCATAATTGTTACATCATTCACAGATTACCCAGAGGACAGTGTAAAAAGTATAAATTAATCTCTCGGTCCATACAGTTTTATTCAATCCTTAAGTAGGTCCCTATGGTTTAAAAGTATTTAATGAGGTCCCTACACTTCAAAAGAGTTTGTATAAACCCCCACTAGTACAAGTTTTAGGGACAGTCACACAATTTAGAACTAACAGGGATTAATCAAATTTTTACTTAAATGTGAGTACCTGCTTAAAAATTTCAAAAAAATACAAGGACTTAATTAAAAAATTAAACCACAAGGAACTATTTAAAAATTGCTTGGAAGGGACTAAAACATTAGTTAAACCAATAAAACATTAGTCGCATTAACAACCTACTAAAACTTGTAATCAAACAAGCTCCTTCTAAACCATGCACATTTTAAATCAAAATCTTTTGTCAGTCAAAGAAGAAAACATGGAAAGAACAACAGAGTTTCAGTTTCATTTGGTTGTTTCGTCCATGTCAAACACAAATCTAGATCCAGATCCAAAAGCAAGAATATAATAAATCAGCAGAACCCCTTTTCACCAAAGTAACAACAATGTCGATTCATTAACTCATTTGTCAGGATGATATGCTAATAATAACCCATCTATAAAAACAAGCAATGCAGATCTATAAAACACTTACTGTAAATTAAATTTCATATACCTAGATTTCTATCTATCTCTCAGAAACAGAATCATGTCCACACGAGCAAAATGTGGCATACAAAAAAAAATCACACAAGTTTGCATAAGGAATCAAAAACAGAAACACAGCATTCAAAACCATTGATCTTAAAACACCTGCCATATTTAAGTAGCCTATTATTTTAATGCAAGAATTCAATCTAGATTTCATTAACCAATGCCATCAGAGCCCTTGCAAATTACAGTAATAAATTTCAGATCCAATAAATTCAAAACCTGACTATGTGTCCTTATGTTATACATAGTCAGCTCGAATAAAAGCTGGTGGTTATATTAGGCAGTTGGCAACCAACATAAAACTTTGCCGGATCTCTATAATATGTAGTAAAAGAATAAATTCAAATCATTATACATGAGCAACAACCAGGCCACCAGTATGAGCCATATCACAAAGCAAAAGCGCACCACACTTATCAACAACCTCTCTAAACCGACAAATTCATTGAAATGGTGCACCTTGTAGTGTAATTTTAGTATTTCTCTCACATAATTCGGCTGAAGTGCAGGAGTTTTTATTTTTTTATTCTGATTCCCCTTAACTCGGCAATACAGGGGGAGTATTACATATTTTCTCTCTCTCCCCTCTAAATCGGCAACTGTAAGACTGAGTTTGCAACTAAGAGGGGGTGAATTAGTTGACTTAAAATAATGACAACTTTTTCTGCAAAATTGAGAGTTAAAGTGCAGCAGAAAATATATGCAGAAAATTAATAAGTAAAATCAAAGAGATAAGGGAGAAGAGAGTACACAATAATTTTTATACTGGTTCACCTTCTCGTCCACCGAAGGCTACAGTACTCTTGCAACAAAAAAAAAAATCCACTAAAGATTAGGAGTTGCAATTACAATATCTCACCCCGAGATTTCTATATACCTTACACACTCCTTAATCCTTATTCACTTTTGGAAAACACTTTTCCAAGTGATTCTAATCCCCTTTCTTATCACACCCCGTGAAAGAAAGTATTCTGCAATAATAATGAAGAATGTTCAACAATGGTGAAATTGCCTTTACAAGTATGAAAGTCATGTAACTTGAAATCCAAACAACTCTTTAGTATACTTAGTAATAATGCTCTTTATAAGTTTGTAAACTTGAAACACTTTCACTTTAAGCAACTTCAGAAAAATCAACTTTGAAAGTTTAAGAACTTGTTGCAAAAAATGCAGAAAATAATTTCAGAATATGTGTAAGAGTTTTTGAAATTTGTATAAGAGTTGTGTATATGTTGCATGTGGTGATTGTGAGTTTCAATGCCTTTATATAGACTTTCCAATCAGCCAAAACGTCTCTTTGAAAGGATAGGAATTGATTGGAATGAAAACATGTCTTTTGGATTGAAACTCATTCACTTTGAATTTGAAAATCTGATACAACAACTCTCAGTAATCGATTACAACATTGACTAATCGATTACTCAAGTGTTATGTCCACTGATCATTTATTTTCGAATTAGAGTAATCGATTACAACAAGTTGAGTAATTGGTTACTCAACTTTAATAACACTAGTAATATGTTACTCAAATACAGTAATGAATTACTCTGACAGTTTTAAGTTGGATAACCTTTTTCTCACACTTGTAACCTACTTAGATGAAGTAACCTATTACACACTATTTTTGAAAATTGTTTTAAGTATTTTAAAGTGTTTCAATTTTCTTAAAAAATATTTTGAGCATTACTACTATTGTATAATTAAGAATATAGGATAGAAGTACATATTTCGACTTAGACTAAAAGTCTTGAATATCTTGAAGCTTGAATCTTCATTGTCTTTATAAGTATTCTCCCTTTTCTTCTTTTTGCTGATGTTGGTGTCTTCATCAAAACCGTGCCAAAGTGAGGAGCAAGATCTTCTTCACAATCTCCACTTTTTGATGATGACAAACCAATATCTTCTTGATAGTATAATTTTCTGAGAGCAACATACTTTGTGATATTCTTGACTTGTCTTGAGTATGCTCCCCTTTCATTTGGAGTTATGTGCCTGAAATGTTTTAAACAGAAAATACACTCTCCCAACTTTTCTCCCCCTTTTGACTTCATCAAAAAGTAGAAAAGCCAAGAGTTTTCCAGCATATATATATATATATATCATACAATTTGTATATGACAAGCATAAAGATAATCAAAAGATATAACATAAACATCGCAATGCATATCATAAAGGTAAAAAAATGTTCAAGATTAACAATGCAAACAGTAATACAAACAACATAATAGAAATTTGTCCGAAACCTGGAGAAATTAACATTACAATAAGAAAATCCTAACAACAGATAAAGTCTAAGATTCAAGCTCAGAACTGTCTTCATTAATGTCCATGCTACTCAGCTTAGAAGAGAGACGATGAAGTTCAAAATGGATTTGTTGATTTTGGGTATCAAAGGCATCCATCCGGTTTGTGATATAGCCTCGAAGAGAAATCAATTTATCCATAATTATCTAGTTTGAAGGCATGATAGCAGATGAGGACGATTGAGCATGAAACTTAGAAGGTTGAGGTTTAGAAGGATTAGAAGGGGTAGGTTTTGGTTCAGGAGTAGGAGGTCTATCTTTCTTATGCTTGTAGGTCCGGTCACGAAGATCAAATGTGAAGCCCATTTTGTGGCTTACATCCACATCAATATGGCTTTCACGAGGGTTAAGCGGGATCTTAGTTTCTCCAGCAGTAGAAACACCGAAATGCTCAAGGACTTTTGTTATGAAGATTGCATATGGCAAATGACTTTGGGTTCCTCTTACAGACCACATTTGTCTCATTATTATCAGAGTCCAATTGATTTTCAGATTAAATTTCATGACATACATCAATTGGAGTTCTATGTCACTTATTTGAGAGTGATTTGAAAATTTTGGTAAGATGACATAGCTCCAAAAATAATGAAGCAAACGGTCTGCTAGTTTGAGATGTCCAACAAAGATGATATCTCTATTTTTAACAATTTCACCATAACCATGTTGCTTAAGCATTTCTATTTCCTCTTTAGTAATTCTACACAAATAATAATAAAAATGTTTTCGATCATAGTTTTCCCATTCGCATTCAAGGTCGAAGCCTGCGATGCTCCCTTGATAGGGTATGTTATAGCACAATGAACTCATGATTTTCAAATCCAGAGTAATGTCTTTTCCTTTTACATAGGAAGTAAGACGGTTTTTCCTAAAGTTCATGTTACAGTAAAATATTCTAACAAGTTCAAGATAGATTTCATTTGATTCACAATAGAAGTCGAAAAGGTTTTGTTGTCTCAAAAGATAAGGAAATAGAAAATCTTCAAACTCAAAGTTCCTGAGATTACCGTATTTAGGAGTGAAGATGATGCGACCATGAAAGTGCTCCTCAAAGATTTTACGTTGCTCATCATTTACTAGAAGCTGCATTAAGTCAAGAGGGTTGGACTCCAAAGATGAAGTTTCTTGGTTCCTTTTAGTAGCATTGATGCGTTGTCTCTTGGTTCTAGATGAAGAAGCCATTGAAATGAGTTTTTAAAAAGTTAGGTTTTTGGGTTTTGGAGATTTGGGGGGTTTTGATTTTGGCCACTAAACACGAAAATGATGGTTTAGAAGTGAAAATGTGATATGAAAGCATACAAAAATCACTCAAAATATATCAAAAACGAAGATTTTAGAGAGAGATAGAGGTGGCCACTAAGATGGTTTGAAATGAGGAAGAAGAAGAGTTTGAAAAAGTTTGAAAATGCAGAAAAAATACATATATAACAGCACAGAGTAATCGATTACTCAAATTAAAAATTTTAAAATTTTCAAACAAGAAAATAGAGTAATCGGTTACTCATTTTGAGTAATCGATTACTGAAACACGCTGTTCAACCCTGTAATCAGTTACTCTCCAGTGTAATTGATTATCGACCCCATAAAAAATTTATTTTTAGGCAAAATTAAGCTATGAAAATAATTTTTAACCCAAAAATTGAAATTTTTAAACATAAATAAATACATTTAAGTTCAAGTAGGCATGAAATAGATATAATGAAGCACACATATAATCATATATAAGCATTTTAAGATAAGTATGCTTCATCAAGAATGCCTAATTCTCGTCTAATTTTATAAAAATGTTCTTTTGCCAATG
>NC_032009.1:31191107-31192936 GCF_001865875.1 Lupinus angustifolius | reverse complement strand
AACACATCCTTCTTTTGGACATGGTCCCTAAGGAAGTGATGCCTTATATCAATGTGTTTGGTTCTAGAATGCATAATAGGATTCCATGTGAGATTTATAACACTTGTATTGTCACATTTTAAAGGAATACACCCTAAGTATAAGCAATAATCTCGTAATTGTTGTTTGAGCCACAACACTTGGGCACAACAACTACGTGCTTCTATATATTCAGCTTCACTAGTGCTTAGGACAACACTTGCTGGTTTATTGCAAGACCAAGAGACTAAAGCATTTCCCATAATATGGCAAGTACCACTTATACTTTTCCTTTCAGATTTGTACCCAGCAAAATCTTAATCCGAATAACCAACCAAATCACATATACTTCCTTTTGGATACCACAACCCAACATTAGATGTACCCCTAAGATATTTCATGATTCTCTTAACAACAACTAAGTGTGATTTCTTTGGTTTGGATTGATAGCATGCACACAAACATACACTAAACATGATATCAGGTCTACTGACAGTTAAATATAAAAGAGATCCAATCATACCTTGATACTTTGATATTTCAATGCTTTTTACTGCTTCGTCCGTATCAATGTAAGTATCAGATCCCATAGGAGTAGTTATTGGCTTGCACCCATCCATGTCAAATGTTTTTAGCAAGTCTCTGCAATACTTGGATTGACTTACGAAAATGCCATTATCAAGTTATTTGATTTGAAGTCCAAGAAAGTAATTTAACTTCCCCATCATGGACATTTCAAACTCTCCTTGCATCATTTTTCCAAATTCACTACAACAAAACCTCATTAGTAGAACCAAAAATAATATCATCTACATAAATTTGAACATGTAGAGTGTGATGATTTATTCTTTTTATAAAGAGTGTAGTGTCAACCTTTCCTTTGTTGAAACCTTTTTCAAGTAGAAATTTTGTTAGACGATCATACCATGCATGAGGAGTTTGATTTAAGCCTTAAAGAACTTTCTTTAATTTGTACACATAAGAAGGATGTTTTTAATCATTAAAATCAGGAGGTTGTTCAACAAACACTTCTTCTTGAATGTAGCCGTTGAGGAAAGCTCTCTTTACATCCATTTGATATAACTGAAAATTCAAAGAGCAGACATATGCAAGTAATAGCCTAATAGCTTCAAGTCTAGCAACCGAAGCGAATGTTTCATCAAAATCTATACCTTATTCCTGATTGTATCCTTGGGCTACTACTCTAGCTTTATTTCTAACAATAATAGCATTTTCGTCAGATTTATTTTGAAATACCCATCGAGTTCCAATAACATGCCTGTTTTTCGGTCTAGGAACAAATTCCCAAACTTCATTTCTCTCAACCTGGTTTAATTCTTCTTGCATAGCAAGAATCTAGTTTTCATCCTCGATTGCTTCATCAATTTTGGAGGGCTCTATTTGAGAGACAAATGCCATGTTTATACATGCTTTATCAAACATTCGTCGGATTGTGATACCCATATTTAATTCAGTAATAATGTTGTCAATCGGATGATCTCGATGAGTTCTCCATTCTTTTGGTAAATCTATATGAATATGCTCCTCTTGAGATGGTAGGTTATCATTCATTTTCAAATGCTCAGTATCAATTGTAGGTTTAATAATATAAATTTCATTTGAGGATGAACTTGACACTTCCTCTTCATCAAGAGTTAACCCATCCTTTATATCAGGATTGGTTTAATCAAAAGATACATGAATGGATTCTTCCATGGCTAGAGTTCTTTTATTAAAAACTCTATAGGCTTTACTCGTAAGAGAGTAGCCTAGGAATATGCCTTCATTAACTTTTGCATCGAATTTGCCTA
>NC_032009.1:31190597-31191007 GCF_001865875.1 Lupinus angustifolius | reverse complement strand
TAACTCGATTTGAAACATAACATGCAGTACTTACTGCATCAGCCCAGAAATATTTTGGGAGGTTAGTTTCGTTCAACATTGTACGAGCCAGTTCTTCCAAAGACCGATTCTTTCTCTCTACAACACCATGTTGTTGTGGTGTTCTAGGAGTATAAAAATTGTGACTGATGCCAAGATCATCATAGAATTCTTCAAAATATGAGTTTTGAAATTCTCCCCCATGATCACTTCTTATAGCAGCAATTTTTAATGATTTTTCATTTTGGACTCTTTTAGCATAAACGCTAAAGGCTTTGAATGTCTCATTCTTATGAACTAAGAAGAGTGTCCAAGTGTATCTCGAAAAATTATCTACTATAACAAGAGCATAGTAGTTACCACCATAACTTTTTGTCCTTGAGGGGCCAAAC
>NC_032009.1:31182883-31190497 GCF_001865875.1 Lupinus angustifolius | reverse complement strand
TATATATTATTTATTCTCTTACCAATGAGTTTAGGGTTTTGAGAGTTCTTACTTTCAATGATGCACTTATCTGGGTAGAATGCCACATGAAAGCCTTTGTCACATAATTGACTTATGCTCAGAAGGTTGTGCGTGAGTCCTTTAACATATAGTACACCTTCTATAGTTGTTGAGGGTGATTTATCGATTCTACCAACTCCAAGAATTTTTTCCCTTCTTGTTATCACCATAAGTGACATATCCTTTGTCACTTGGAGTGAGGACATAGAACTTGTTTCTATCGCCTGCCATGTGTTTTGAGCAGCCGCTATCCAAGTACCATAAGTTGTAGGCGGCTTTAAAATTTTCCTGCAAAACAAATTAATTTTTTTTTCTAGGTACCCAATGTGATTTGGGTCCTGCGGGGTTAGCACATTTTTCTATCCATTTGTATTGGCCAGATGACACACCATATTTTCTAATATGACAAGTGTTAGGTGTGTGACCAATTTTATCACAATAAGAAAAAACGGGTAGATATTTATGTGTCCAAGATTTTATTTTAAAAATAGGATTAATATGGACACTTTCTTTATAAAACTTTATAGTGCTTCCCACGATTGTTTTTCCTAAGACATTCTCATTTTTAGCCACACGACTACTTTTTTTAGCCAAGACCTCTACAGTCTATTGAATGTCTTTGGACTTTTATGATCTTTTCTAAATTGTGACTGCTCTTGTTGAGTTTATTAAGTTCAAGACTTAATATTGAGACTTTAGTTTCAAGAGCGACACATTTTTGACATGAAGAAGAAGTGTGGTTTTCAATATCTTTCTTTACAACTTTGTTATGGCTTTCCAAAATAAAAATTTCATTGATCTGTTTTAGAAAAAGTTTGGAAAACTTAACATATTCTTGATCTAAATCATTGAAAACATTTTGTAACTCATCATATGAAAAAGTATCATTTAGTTCAGAGTTACTAACCTCATAATCATCACTTGAATTGTGTGAAGCCACCAAGGAAATACGTGATTGCTCCTTAATTCCGAGTTCTACATTTGAACCATCATCTTTATCTTCTAATATAATATTTGTTCTTTTGAAAGTATGATGCTTTCGTAGGGCTGGACAAGCACATTTTAGATGATATAGTTTTCTGCATATTGAGCATGTAAATTTTTGCTTGGATGTTGATGCTTCACTATTTGTTGTAGACATTTGTACTTCTTTGGCTCCATGTATCATTTCTAGAGTGTCCCCAATTTATTTTGACGTTTTGCAACTTGACACTCTAAGAAATTCTTTTTCTTCTAGAGCCGACACAAGCATGTTTTTGGCTTTAAGGTCGTATTGCACTTTCTTATTGTCTTCATCATTCCATGAAGATTTTGGTTTTACTTCCCTTACACTGTTCACAACGGTGAAGGGTTCATATGGTCCTTCTTCAATTGCATTTTATATGTCCAAGTCTTGAGATTCTATGAATATTCTCATTATGATTTTCCAGAAATCATAGCACTCTCCAACAAAGCTTGGTGGGCGGTTGATGTTGGAACCTTCTCTTAGGAATGATCTTGAGGCCATCTTTGATATAGGATCAGATTTGAGAATATCTTACTCAAAAATAGCTTTGGTGCCAATTGTAAGACTGATTTTGCAACTAAGAGGGAGGGGGTGGATTAGTTGACTTAAAATAATGGCCATTTTTCTACAAAATCGAGAGTTAAAGTGCAGCAAAAAATATATGCAGAAAATTAATAAGTAAAATAAAAGAGATAAGGGAGAAGAGAGTATACAATGATTTTTATATTGGTTCACCTTCTTGTCCACCGAAGGCTACGTCATGTACTCTTGCAGCACAAGAGATTTTTCCACTAAAGATTATGACTTGCAATTACAATATCTCACCCTTAGATTTCTATGTACCTTACACACTCCTTAATCGTTATTCACTTTTGGAAAACACATTTCCAAGTGATTCTAATCCCCTTTCTTATCACACACCGTGAAAGAAAGTATTCTGCAAGAATGTACAATAATGGCGGAATTGCCTTTTACAAGTATGAAAGTGATGTAACTTACAATCCAAACAACTCTTTAGTATACTTAGTAATAATGCTCTTTATAAGTTTGCAAGTTTGAAACACTTTCACTTTAAGCAACTTCAGAAAAACCAACTTTGAAAATTTAAGAATTTGTTGCAAAAAGTGCAGAAAATAATTTCAGAATATGTGTAAGAGCTTTTGAAATTTATATAAGAATTGTGTATATGTTGTGTGTGGTGATTGTGAGTTTCAATGCCTTTATATAGTCTTTCCAATCAGCCAAAATGTCTATTTGAAAGGGTATGAATTGATTGGAACGAAAACATGTCTTTGGATTGAAGCTCATTCACTTTGAATTTGAAAATCTAATACAACAGCTCTCAGTAATCGATTACAGTATTGCGTAATCGATTACTCAAGTGTTCTGTCCATTGATCATTTATTTTCGAATTAGAGTAATCGATTACAGCAAGTTGAGTAATCGTTACTCAACTTTAATAACACTAGTAATCTATTACTCAAATACAGTAATGGATTACTCTGATCAGTTTTAAGTTGTATAACTCTTTTCTCACACTTGTAACATGTTACTTAGATGAAGTAACTTGTTACACACTATTTTTGACAATTATTTTAAGTATTTTAAAGTGTTTCAATTTTCTTAAAAAATATTTTGAGCATTACTACTATTGTATAATTAAGAGTATAAGATAGATGTACCTATTTAGACTTAAACTAAAAGTCTTGAATATCTTGAAGCTTGAATCTTCATTGTCTTTATAAGTATTCTTCCTTTTATTCTTTTTGGTGATGTTGGTGTCATCATCAAAATCGTGTCAGGGTCAGGAACAAGATAACCTTTTTGAAAAATTACTTTTGTAGTGTAATTTTAGTATTTCTCTCATATAATTCGGCTGCAGTGCATGAGTTTTTATTTTATTTATTCTGACTCTTCCTAACTCTGGTTGAGAATGAGAATCCGCTTGAGTTCATTGCGAAGACTCAGTTTCCGACATATGATAATTATGAATAGGAGGAGTTTCATCAATGTGGATAGACTATGCATAGGGGTATAGCTCAGCCAATGCTCCCATCATTCCACGGTCAGATGAGAAGACGTCACAAAAAGAT
The DNA here is from genome assembly GCF_001865875.1 of Lupinus angustifolius. Taxonomy (NCBI): domain Eukaryota; kingdom Viridiplantae; phylum Streptophyta; class Magnoliopsida; order Fabales; family Fabaceae; genus Lupinus; species Lupinus angustifolius. The sequence continues at coordinate 31,187,338 of NC_032009.1, read as the reverse complement.
TGTGTGGGATTTACTAAAGAAGCTGGAGGATGACTTTGATCACAAATTCTTTTTGTAAATGTGTACTGAAAAAGAATTAGAGAAAATTAGTAGTAATAATATAATTAAAGATAAAGTTTAATTTATAAAAAAATGTTACCATTCCATCATAATGTGCTCCATCTATAGATATGTATTTTCTAGTCTTTTTTAAGTATCATTGCATATACTCAGAGTAGTGGTTCAAAGGTAGGGTACTTATGAGTAAATCATCCACCACATAGTTTTCCTTATTATTCCACATTGAATCCAACGACGATGCTTATGTGGCCAGTCATAATCACTTTTGTCACGTAAGTCAATTTTATGAAGTTTTTCACAATTCACTGGATCTTATGGAATTGGTTGATAAAAATCAAATTGCCTCATAACCCGATCAGTAGCATCCCTTTCCACAATTGTGAAGTAAATTAGTGGCACACGTGATCAGCTTATCTTCGACAGGTTTGGCCGGAAAAACAATTGATAATATGACATTCACGCAAACTGGTAGAAATTTTACTAAAAAATTTAATATAAAAACATAAATATAAAAATAGAATGAAAGTTTGTGTTATTATTTCTAATAAATTATATTTTTATAAAAATTGTATTTTTACAAATAATATATATGATCCACATGCATATGGTCAAATTTCATTCACTTTTCATACTACACTTACACATTTCATTCATTTTTCAATTGGCTAGTTTTATTCATTATTTTTTATCAAATATTTAAAATTATTGTAAGGAATCTTTGCATTTACATGCTTTTTACTATATTTCACATGACATTCACTCACCTATGCATTGTTCAGGAATCTCTAAGTCATGTGTGCTTCACTCACCTAACCATTGTTCAGGAATCTCTGAGTCAGATATGCTTCACTCACCTAACCATTATTTAGGAATCTCTCAGGCTTTGAATGAGTTTTAATGATTTCGAATGCATTGAAACAAAAAATGCATTGAAATAAAACAAACCAATCAACCCCTTTAATGCATTGAATCACAGTGAATGCATGATCATTCACTCAAAGAATCTCTGCACCACTTTGTATTGTCATTCACTCGCTATTTCTCTACATGCATTATCATTCACTCTTTCTCTATATTCATTGTTTCTTTTGATTCACGTGAATCACTTTGACCACACCCCATCATTAATTATATTCATTCATTGCTCCATTTATTCATGATAATTCACATTGCATTCACGTTAATGTTAATTTCATTCATTCATTGTCATTCACTCAAGTTAATTCCATTAATTCATTGTTAATTCCATTCATTCACGGTAATGTTCAACAATTTTATAATATATATTTTATACTATATTTAGTTATAATATATAATTTATAATATACATTAATTCATGCTCCAACTCTCATATTTTTTTGACGCAACAAATTCAACATTTGCTTAAACTCTAGCCGCATCAACTCATAACCTACAAAATAAATACAAACCTATTAATATCCATAATATAAAAATATTTCTAAATTTTAAAAATATAAATATCACATACCCATTTCTAGACCTTTGTCTTTTAGAGCAGAATCTGTAATTCCTTATTGAAATTATTAGCAAGATGACGAATACAATAAATTGATTCTACACTAGACTATCATGCCAGCTCACTTCGGAGTGCAGCTAATAAACCTTTCCCAATATCTGATATGATACATAAGTTTGGTTGAGGGGTAACATAAGTTTTAAGATTATAAAAGAACTAAAGAACTGCTCACAAGCTTCTTTTGTTTCTCTTTCAACAATGGCAAAGACAACTAGAAATACATGTCTGTTTTCCTCTTGTGAACGCAAAGACAACTGGAAATACATGTCTGTTTTCCTTTTGTGAACTTGCTATTAGCAATGTTCCAATATATTTAACGGTAAAAAATGTCTCATCCACTTGTAGGACTGATTTGCAATATGCAAACCCTTCAACACATGATTTGAAAACCCAAAATATCCTATCCAGAATGATTTCACTAGGGTCTTCCATGTCATCTGCAATTTCGTAATGTTCTTGATATTTCACAATTGTGCTAGGAGAAAAATACTATAGAGTATTTATCCAACGTAGTAACTCATTGTATGATCCTTCTCGGTCACCATAAATTTTGGCCAAGGCCATTTGCTTTGCAGTCCATGCCTTTCTCTGTGTGACAATATAACCAAAATGACTAACAACCTCCTTCACTCGTGCCTTAACTAATATACTCAGATCTACAGATACCAAATTAACCACAAGGTCTGAAATGAATAAAGAATTTAGTTTATTGTGATATTGGGAAACTAACATAGATACACAAGTGTGTGTTCCATTGATTTTCCTAATATCTCAATAATCGCGTTCAACGTTATAAGAAGTGTGAATTCGTCACTCACATCCTGCACCAAAATGTGTACATTTACCAATGTATTTGTCCGGTCTATACTCTGCAACAACATAGTCAAACGAATTTTTGATATGAAATTCTCTAATTGCATTATTGTGGCTTCTTTAGATTCAATTTACATGTCAATAAACAAATCATTATCATTAACATTCGTTAAATCAATTGTATGTCCAAAATCATGATTAGCTTCAAAATTTATGTTATGGAAAAATGATGAGGGAGTAGTATATGTCATACTACGAGATGAACCATCATCAAAATGAGCCTCCTCCATATCAGTAGACATTTCAATTTTCTCTTCATCACTAAAATCGCTAACAATAACTCTCACAATGATCATCTACATTTAACAATTAATAACATTAAAATAATAATTTGGAATGATTAAATATTATAAACATAGAAGAATGAGATAAAATATAGTAATTGAATGATATACTAACCTCTAAAATTGGTGAATGAAATATCCCACTTGAAAGAAAGTTCAGTCTATTGAGAGGGTAGAGAAATGTTTTTGTAAAGATAGTGAGGTTTGTGAGTGTATATATACGATTAGGGCTTGCCGAAAAAATTCAAACAAATAATATATATAAAACTCCTATGGTATACCCGATTCTCATAGGAAATAATTTAAAAAAAACATAGATAAAACTTCTATGTTGTAGCCGATTATAGTAAGAAAAGATATAAAACAAATTATAAAAGAAACTCCCCCATAACTAATTTAGGGGAGAGAGAGAAAAAAAAACAAAAAAAAACACACTCACCCTATTTTCAATTTAAGGGGGAAAGAGAAAAAAAATTATGAAATACTCCCCCCACATTGTCCATTTTGGGGGAGTAAGAATTAAAGAAATAAAACTCCTACTGGGCAGCCAAGTATGTAAGGAGGAAAATAAAAAAAAATTGGCAATCATATAATCGATTGTAATAAAACTACACTATTCTCGTAAATTTTCAAAAATGTGCACTAAGACCGTAATTATTCGGTCAAGGTGCACCATTGAAGTGAATTTTCCCTATAAACCTCTTATAATTCCAATCCCTAGGGAAAGCACTTCCACCACAAATAATCATCCTAGGTCTAAAATTCAATGCTTTCTCTTCCAACCTCTCATAATCAATAAATCTAGTACTCGAATTCACCTTAAACTCCAAAAAAAAAGTTATGTAAGTTAACATTATAATTATTAAATATTTTTCTGCCTAATCATATCTCCCTATCATATGCAATGGAACAAAAAAGTGGGATAGCAAATGTGATCCCCTTCGGAAGGGAGGTTCAGTCTCATGATACGGTCGTGCGCGTTGAGCACGGCGGTGTAGGCGGCGAAGTTAGCGGGGGAATCAGAATAGGGTTGGACGTTGATGCCCAAAGATTAAGGGTCGAGATGGAAGGTTTGGAATGCACTTGAGCGACACGTGTTCTCGATTTGGTCGATGAATTTGTTGCCTTCAGAGTATTAGTTGGTTAGGGCACTGCCTAAGGCTTCGATGACGACGAATGAGGTGAAGTTTTCGGAGGCGATGAGTTTGATTTTGTGGGATTGACGATTTTTTTTTTCTTTCTCGATGAGGTTGTGGATCTCAGGGTCTATTGTTGCTAGAGGAGTGTTTCCTCATTCTGATATGGGATCCATAGCTAAGAAGAAGAAGGAGAGGAATGAGGAGGAGGAGGAGGAGGAGGAGGAGGAGGAGGAGGAGGAGGAGGAGAAAGAGGAGAAGAAGGAGGAGAAAGAGGAGAAGAAGAAGAGAAGAAGGAGAAGAAGAAGAGGGAGGAGGGAAGTGAGAAGAAGGGAAAATGGAGGAAAGAAGATGACAATGGTTATATGGTTAGTGTGTGTGATTTAGGAATGACAATAGGGCAAATCGGGATCAGGTTTTCACCTACCCAAACCTGAAATTTAAAACCCAAACCTAAACTAAGTATTATAAAAATAAGTATTATCCCCAACCCCATCAAATTTTGGTGTTAAAAATAATACTACTATCCTTGAACCCAACTCAAAACTTGAAAGTATTATATATA
>NC_032009.1:31117805-31182783 GCF_001865875.1 Lupinus angustifolius | reverse complement strand
TATATAATTGTGTAATTTTAAATATATTATTTTGGTTTGGGGCGGGTTCGGGGTAGGGTATTACTCAAACTTGAACTTGAGAATTGTAACCGGGTAAAACCCGAACCCATTCACAATGGGTTTTCCCCATTAAATTTGGATTGAGTTCAGACGGGTACCCATGAGTTCGGTTTTTATTGTTATCCCTAGTGTGATTATGGCGTTTAAAAAGTTTTTTGTAGCAAATATGAATAGGTTGTTTTAGCATTTGCTTACATTTTTTGCGTGTTATTTATCCACTTGTGATGGTGTTAGCCATTACTTGGCTTTTATAATATACTAGCATGTTGATCGACACTCCGTGTCGATTGACCCACATTCTTATTTTTTCTGATATAGAATCTATCATCTTCATATTATAACATTTAAGAAAAAAACTATTTAAATATAAGAAATTAAATATATGATTCAATGTGTGTTGGTTCAAGTGATACATGTTTGATTCCTCTTAAGCAAGGTCTCGAGTTCGAGTCTTGTGGACGGAAAAAATACCCACTGGAAGAGTTAGTCCCACATACTTATGGATGTTCTTGGCTCGACAGAATTGGCTCATGTGCGAGGATATTTGTGGGAAACAAAAAAAAAAGAGTGAAGACATAAATAAGAGAATGTGTAGAAGATAATGATATATTAATATAAAAAATGAGAACAATAGAAGTAATGTGTTGAAATTTATATTAGTTATTAATTAAAGAGTTTACAAAATATAAAAATTATACTCTGATAGTGGTTATTTCTTGTTTTGCCTTTATTAATAGTATAAATACTTATATGTTGTTATACAAAGGATATAAATATATTTCTTCCTTAAAAACATTGATATGTTCGTTTAGATTGACAACTTTTTGTTTGATAATTGGATCTCTTATCTCTTTGGCCCTTCCTTTTCTATATCAGTGTAGTAATAGTGGGATAGAACATATGGAAGTTATAAGTGGTATTTAGTAATAAGGGTATAAATACAAAATTTGTTTTCTAAGTAACCTTAATTGATGTTAATTAATATATTATTCACCAGTTATTAAAAAGACATTGATTTAATGGTATAAGCTCTATTAGATCTCCAACTAGTCTAAAAAGGTTAAGGTTTAATTCATGAGAGTGATACTTATTAGAAGGGAGAATCACACATTCTCAAATAATTAATTACTTACCCATAGGGTGAGAAGATATATTTTGTTGGATTATGATATTTTCTTATAATGAAGAGACAAATACCTAAAAAACAACATGAAAAAATATAATGATATAACATTTTTATCATTTAAATATAATAATATGACACTTTTATTCTTGAATTGAAATATAAAATCAAGAACTGGACATCTCCATTAGAGGAGATGATTCTTTTTTCCTTTAGTTATATCAAAAAATAATATCATTCAATTTGTATTACATATTAAAGAGAGAATAATGTTTAAACTTGAATGAACGATAAATTACTCAATATAAAAATCTTATATTATGAGTAGATTTATATATGTTTGTCTTTTTCCTTTTACATTATTAAGTAATTGATGGAGAACTTGATGCATATTCAGATGTGACATTTTGGGAGGTTAAATATATGAAAATCACGATGTTGTCATAATTTATGTATGAAAGTATAACATTTCTAATCACTATCACACATCTTATTCTTATTGAAGAATAGGATTACAAGCACATATATAATATTTAAATTTGTATTCAATATATGGATTTGATTGATGTGACTTAGTCCAATGTTGTTTAAAATTCTAATCTCGAAGTTATAATTTGAAATAAATACAATTAATAGGGTTTCAGATCAATTGATGATGTAATGAATAGCTATAACAATTGAGTGTTGAAGAATGAATCTTCAACTCTTAAAATTCTCCAATGATATAGTTGCCTCACTATTATTTATAACATGGACTCTTTCGAGCTCCGTCACTAAGGATGACAATGAGTGGATTATCTAAACCTACCCCGTTGCATCATTTTTAGACGCGGACCCGCCTTAGATTCATGTTGATATCCATTGAGTCTGCTATCAACCTGTCCTTGGGTACTTAGTGAATCTGCGAGTACCCACAAATTCAAAATACATTAAAATAATTGTAAGTAATTTATGTAATTGTGTTTTTGTTTCCTATAATTTTATACATTATTGAGATAATCAACCACAGAAAAAATTATAAAACATATTTAAAGTTTTAAATATATTTTAAATCAACTATTTCAACATTCTGATGTAAAATTGATTTAGTAAGAATTGTCCAATCAACAAAATATTAGGTTATACATATCAATTAACCACATAATATCACATCACTACATAACAATATAACATCAATGTTTAACAACATAACAATCACATTTATAAATTAACAATATAATATTAATCATTAACAATATATATTTATTTATTTAGGAAGGAATAGCGGGTCTGGGTATCTGTGAGTCTGAGTACCTAATTGCCCAGATCCATCCAACAACAAATATTAAAATATCGAGTCTTATGTTACCCACAGGTCCAAAACACGTACATAGACCTAACTCATTGCGAGTATTTTTTGTGGGTACTCACAAGTTCGAGTACCCATTGTCATCCCTATCCATCACTTTATTATTATGATATGAATACGACCTTTCCAGTTTGAAAGAGTCGACCATTTGTTACTTTTGATCGGTCATCCGAAAAATTAATGATAATCACTGTAGTTTAGAGGGTTTTTTAGACAAGTAATCAAACTTTTGTTCTCTGGGTCTTACTGGATTAACCATGTTTTAAGATTAATAAAAAAATGCATTTCTTTTAAAATAAGAATGTTAATAATGGACCTCAAATTATATGAAAGAATAGTTTTTTTTTGAGACAGCAAAAGAAATGCATTAAAAAGTACAAGGGGTGCTACCCAATACACGAGTTAGGATCTGTTTCTAATACAATGATTAAGAATACAAAACCAAGAGTCTAAATACCATTGCATAAAAGGAAAAAAATTAGAACCACAACAAGCAGAATACCAAAGCCATGAGCTAACTTGGATAGTGTGTAACACCTGTGAATGATTACTTTCTTTGCCATTAAAAGTCGCTTCATTCCTCCTCATCCAAATAGACCAAACCTCACAGAACCACAACATTCACCAAAATTTACTCCCCTTGTCAGCGTTCCAATACGAATCATGAATGATTAAGGAAGCAGTAACAAATTGGGGAATAATTAAAGGAAGCTTCAACCAAGCATAAAATTCAGACCACACATCCATGACACAATTGCAAGAGAGAAATAAATGATCAAGGTCTTCAGGATATCTTAAGCAAACAACACATAGCAATTCATCCTCCCTAAGTAAAATATTACGTTTAAATAAGGCCAACTTAGAAGCCACCCTACTCCTCAACAATTTCCAAATAAAATAACACACCTTGGAGGGAGCCTTAGTCTTCCAACAGTGGTGCAGCAGAAAGTTAAATTCCGATTGAGAAGAAGTATTTTCCTTTGTTATCAAACTCTCCATTGCATCTATGTAGACTAACTTAACTATAAAGGAACTCGATGAATCCCTATGCCATCTCCATGAATCAGTACCTGAAATGACATCATATAAATCCTTCACAATAATTTCTTCCCTATGTAGCAAAACTCTATGCCAGTTAATATTCCACAACCAATTATTATCCACCCAACAACCACAGTCCGCAACACGAGCATCCCTGTCTTCAGCAAGTAAAAAAAACCTTGGAAACAAATCCCTCAAACATTGAGATCCACACCAATTATTCAACAAAAAACCCGAATTCTTTCCATCTCCTATTTCCTTGGATAAGTTCCCTTCAAACTCAGCCCCTATAGTCCCTTGAACAGAGTAGATAAGGAACCAAGATCTTGCCACCAATAGGAATCACCTCTAGACGGAATAATTCTCACACTATCACCATATTTGGAATTTAACAATGAAACCCACAAAGAGTTTGTCTCTTGAATTCTCCGCCACTTCCATTTACGCAAAAAAGTTTTATTAAAAATAGACAAATTTTTAACACCAAGACCCCCATATTTTTTTGTTTTGCAAATTTCATTCCAAGAAACCCAAGCTACTCCTCTACCCCCTATCTTATTACCCCAAAGAAAAGAACGTTGAATACTTTCTAACTTGGATAAGACCTTCTTAGGGGCTTTATATAACGACAACCTGTAAGTTAGAATACTATTTAGGACAACATTAATAAGAACCAATTTCCCCCCAAAAGATAAATGATTGATTTTCCAAGAAGCTAATCTTTTAGATATAAGATCAATAACAACTTTCCAGGATGCGTACCTTCTCGGATTTGCCCCAACCAGAATACCAAGATAATTAAATGGGATAGAACCCACTTTACATTCCAGAAAAGTTGCAGCAGCCCCAATCCTAGATTCTAGGATATTAACTCCCATCAAAGAACTCTTTTTCAAATTGACTCGAAGACTAGAGACTAATTCAAAGCATCTAAGAATGCTTTTGATAGTCCAAATATTACTCTCCTTAGAATTTCAAATAAGGATCGTATCATCAGCAAACTGTAGCACAAAAATTTAAACTCCCAAAGAACCCACCTTGTACCCTTCAAAAATCCCAGTAGAAATTGCCATCCTAATCAACCCAGCAAAACCCTCTACCACCATTAAAAACAAGAAATGGGTCAAGGGGTCACCTTGGCGAATACCTTTTGAAACTGAAAATTGATGCCTAGGAATACCATTAACCAAAATCGACATTGAAGTGGTGGAAAGACAACACTGAATCCACTTTCTCCACTTGATAGAAAAACCAAGCCTATCCAACAGTAGTCAATGAATTGCCAATTCACAGAATCATAAGCTTTTTGGAAGTCCACCTTGAAAAGGAAACACTTTTCAGGAGACTTCTTAGCTGAATGAATGACTTCGTTAATAATAAAAGGAGCATCCATAATAATTCGACCTCCCAAGAAAGCAGGTTGAGAGGGGGAAATCACCAAACTCAGCACCACTTTAAGCCTTTCGGCTAGAACTTTGGCAATGATTTTATACAAGGAACCAACCAAAGAAATAGGCCTATAATCTTCAATCCTAACCATATTGAGGACCTTAGGAATAAGAGATATAAAAGAAGAGTTAAGGCCTTTAGGAAGTTTACAGTTTACCTGAAATTCTTTCAAAAACAAACTGATATCATCCTTGATAGTATCCCAAAATTCTTGGAAAAATTTGAAATTAAAGCCATCTGGCCCTGGGATTTTTTCTAGTGCACAACTCCACATTGTTGTTTTTATTTCCTCAGTAGTGAAATTCCCACTAATATTATCCAATTGAGAATTGGAAATTCTCTGAAAATCAACTCCATCTAAAGTTGGGAGGACATAGTTATCACAATTGAACGTATTTTTGAAATAATTTGAGATACCACAAGCAACATCATCATTGTCTTCACACCAAACACCATTGATCGAGATTCCTAAAATCTGATTCCTTCGTCTTCTAGCATTCACACAAGCATGGAAGTAACTAGTGTTTGCATCTCCCTCCTTAAGCCAATTGCACTTAGCTTTCTGGGAAAGTAAGCCATCTTTAACCAAAGCTGTCTACCACAAATTAGCTAATAAATTATTTCTCAAAGTCAAGGAATCTGGATCGATGTTGAGAATTTCATTAGAGATAGACTCAAAGTTCCTCTCCAAACACCCGAAATTCTCAATGCTCCAACATTTTATTGCAGATTTCAAGCGTTTAAGCTTCTCTTTCACAACAAAAGCTTGCCATCTCCCCTCCACCGACTCTGTCCACGAGTATTTTATCACAACCACAAATCCCTCATGAGATAACCAAGCGTTATTAAATTTAAAGGGAGGAGCAGCTCTCCTAACGCTATGCTTTTTAAGGATGATAGGACAGTGATCATAAAAATCCCTTTTGAGAGCCCATTGAGAGAACTCTGGCCAAGAAACAAACCACTCATCAGAGATAAAAAATCTACCCAATTTTCTCATACACCCTCTGCCTGGTTGAAACCAAGTAAATTTCCTACCAGTAAGAGGAAGATAAATGAATTCCATATCGGTTATCCATTTATCAAACTCCTCCATTTCTAAAATATTAGTTACCCCAATTCCACCTTTCCTTTCTAAGGGCAACCTTATAGCATTGAAATCGCCAAAGCAACACCAACGATTTATACCCAAACTTTCTTTTAAAGAAAGCAAATCCGCCCACAATTGTCTTTTTCTCAATAAATGACAAGAAGAATAATCATTCACAATACAACACTCTATTTGATTCAGCCCACACACACCTTGAATAGCAATAAACATGTCCCCCTTTATTCTGTTTATCTTGGAAAAAATAGTAGAATCCCAAATACATAAGAGACCACCCGATCTCCCCTAAGAATTAATACACTCCCAATCAAAGTGCAAAGAACCCCAAATATTACTACACAACAAATCATTACACTCACCCAATTTTGTCTCCTACAACCCAATGAAATCCACCTTATTTAACTTAATAATTTTCCTCAACTCCCTTCTTTTAACCACACTCCCCAACCTCCTTACTTCTAGAGAGACACAATTCATTGGATACCATATTCTTTACCATCAAACTAATGATGCTACTTATGAACTACCCTATTTTTATGTATGGAGGAGGTAGAACTGAAATGTTGGTTTGTCTGCTGGATCCGGGTAAGAGTCAGCCTTGGACTGCCTGGGCGAGTATTTGAAAATTGACTCTCACACTTAAGTCATTATGAGTGAAGATATGTAAAGAGAAGTCAATAAATATATAAGGATGCAAGAGTATAAGTGAAAGTATAAATTTAAACTTCTTTATGAGAGATATCATCTATTTATAAAGAGGTTGATTATGCTATATTTCATAATGAGAATCATGACAAGTTGCGTTGTCAGATCTGTCTAGATGCTTAATGCAACGACGCCACCTTCGATTATAAAATGTTACACTTTATCTAAAGAATATCAAATCCTCCTAGAGAGAGACAAAAGTGAAAGAATGTATTCCACTAGTTTTTGTTGTAGAGTTGTGTGAATTGCTAATTGGTGTTGAATATTGGGGTCAAAGATATCTATTTATAGAAGAAGTGAGAAAATTAATGTGAGAGTTTAACAATGTGAGACTTTGCAAAATAGGTATATAAAATGATATCAATTTATATTCAATGTCATACCCAATTAACTCAAATCATACAAAAAATAAGTATATAAAATGAGTTTATCATGGCACCATAATGAATAGTTGTTGGAAATATATTCTTATATTTATATATTTATGCCCAAGATTCAATCCACTTTTATTTATTTTATCATATTTGCTATTTAATTAAGTAAATTATATGATAAGGTCCTTGATTAAAAAGTATAAACTTATTGTTATAATAGAGACTATAATAATGAGAAACATGTCTTTCATAATTTTTTGTCTAAATTGTACTTGGTCATAGAATCATTGAGAGTAAGACATCAATGACTCGAGTAGATCAATATATGCGTGATAGAACTTATTAGATAAATATTAATAGATCTCATTTATTAAATTGTGCATATAGATGATGCATATGTGGATATGATCATTGAACTGACTCAACTGAGAATTTCTAATGGTTGAGATTACCTTAAATTGTCAATAGGAAATTCTCAAGAAGAAATGAAATAGTTTCCTTTGACATGAGATTAACATAGTAATTGACATGTTATTTATCATACTTTGATTTCGGATACATAATGTTTGAGGACGTTATTTGAATAAATATTGTGTATGATTAAATACTTCTAGTATTAACGATTAATCAAGAAGGAATTCATCAACTCTTGGTAATGAGTTTCAGCTCAAAATAAGACATTGGCCAATGTAGTACAATGAATAAAAGAAATGAGTTTCTTTGAGTTATCATGATAACTTATTAAAGTTTGACAATTGTACCATACTTTAAAGTTAGCTCAGAGCTATAAAAATGAAAGAAAATATTTTAATTAATCTTCTAGTGGTTCTTGAAAGTAAAATTTATATTACTTCATGATATCTGGTCGTTAAGGAGTATTGCTAGACGCCAACTTTAATTAGTAAATTAATTTAGTTAATTTACTACTAGCTTAGTATTGAACCTACGAGGTCACACACTAACAAATGTTGTAATCTTTGCTCAATAATTATTTTATTTTATAATTAAATTAGAGAATTTAATTTGATCGAAATAATTTTATGGAATATTATTTTAATTCTTTGCTAGCACCAAGAATTTAAATACTATAGAAAAATACATTCTAGAAACATTATTTTGTGCCTGAAAAAATAAAAGAAGAATGATGATGTTGTTTGATGAAATGATGTATGATAGTTGGTTTGCATCATTTCTAGGGTGAGCGTGAGACGAGTTAAACATGTCTCTCACCCGTCCCTAAATATTGATCGGATCAATTTTTTAACCCGAACTCGTTTCTAATTAGGATGAGACGCGTGAGGGACATGTCCAAAATATGACGAGTCAAGATAGAGACGGATCCGGGTTGGAAAAGGACAAAATTAAAAACGTAGATTTTTTTTCTCAAATATTTAAGCATGCAAAATCAAAATTGTCATAATCTGTATATAAACTCAACTAAAACCTGCATCCCACATACATCGGTACATAAACTACAAACCGTAAATTGCATCCTTCAAACTACAAAGTATTACAATCACGCGACTGAAAATTATAGAAGACAATGAAAATTTCAGAACAATTTAAACTGTTAAGTGCCAACATATGTTGAAATGTTCTTATAAATGATAAAAAACTATGAGAACTAAATGACAACAACATGCCAATACTCAAAAGTTCACACAAAAACGAATACAATAACTAGCTATTAACTGAAAAATGAAACTTAAATTAGAGTTCACACAAAGTATACAAAAATTAAAAATTAAATGGTTTTCTATCAATCAAGATTCATGTATGGGCTTCTAGGTATTTGAGTTATGTGGGCTGAACCTAATGGGTATTAATATATACTTATTCAACTATTCTTGATATATAACTATAAGGGACAAGCCGGGTGATCCGGATATAGACCTGAATCCGTCCTTTTTTGACGACAAGTCTATCCCTTTTAACCGGGTCTGCCCTTTTACTTATTTGGATAGGTCAGACCCATCCCTAAGTCGAGACAGGTCTAAGGGTCGTGTCGGATCTTGCTCACCCTTAATCATTTCAATCAACAAGTACCACTTGAAGAGGATATATATATATATATATATATAAAACATAAATATGACATGTTTTTATAGAAATGGTGAGGGGGCAAAATTATTTTCGCGGGCAGTGTGCACCAACGTAGTTATATCTATATAGAGCTGTCAATTTATAGGAACTAGGTATAATTTTAGATACTTTTTATTGAATTTGGGCTTTTTAGCCCGGCCCGGCTATTTTAAATACGAGCTCGGGCTGGGCTTACCCGGGCAGCTTCGGGCTACCCGTTTTACTTATTTGTTTTAATATTTTTTGGACTTTTGGCTTGGTAATACACATTAAATAAAAATTTACAAAACAACTTATAATAAATAAAAAATATATAATAAGTATTATGTTATTGTGTATTTAATTAGATTTAAATTTTAGCACAAAAACATAATAAAGAAAATAACGTTGACAACAAAACTAAAATCAACATAAATTGTTTATCATAGAGAACTCCATACAACCAAATTTAATATAATAGCTAGCAATGAAAGTGTTGACAAAGAACATACATAAGATAATATTTTTGATAGTATCCAAATGTTTATATATTAAAGTGAAGTTACAAATTATATTATGTTATAGAGTGAGAGTCCAATAGAAATGAGAGATTTAATAAAATAATTATGTTAAAAATCATACACGTGGACTTAACATCATGTCTTAATTCAAACAGAAGGCATTAGATCTATAAGTTTGGTTGCATTGACATAACAAATATGTTAAAAAAGTTATACGTTAATATCAAATTATACATATTTTATTAAATAGATTAAATATGTTTAAAAAAATTTAGTTTATGTGGTCCGACCCGCCATAATCCGCAACTCGCTTAGGGCGGATTTGGACTATAATTTAACATGCATAAATTGTATCCGAACTTTTTAGCCCGACCCGTTTTAGCCCGAACCCGATGTGGGCTAACCCGAACATGTCCGGGTAACCCATTTTGACACCTCTATATGTGTATGCCAAAAGAAGTGAGGAATATTTCTCTCACTCCAAAATGCATGTGTACCTATTAGAGAAAATATATTCTTACTGATTGTGTATTCTTTAAATAGAAGAAAGAGACAATAAATGAGATATTGACACAATGTGCTTTCTTTGTAATTATAATGTCATGCGCAATTTTTTCTCTTCTTTTTTTTTTGCTACATATATACAAAACCGTTTTGTGTGTAATAAATTATTAGTTTTCGACTATTATATTTTCTGTTCCATTGGTTCAAAGAGTTGATAATAAATATTAGTCTTAGAATGATATATGCGTAGAGTTTTCATAATTTTAAAGAACAACTTTAAAGATTTAGTAACTACAACCGAACACTTATTTTATATGCAGTTTTACATTATATATATTTTAGACACAAATAAATTCATGTTTATTTCAATGTGTGGGTTAAGAACACCATAAAATTTCCTTCAATAGGTACATTTATTCCTAAATTATTGGTTCTGAATATATAGTTATATTGTACATCAACTTCCTCGTGTATATTTTTCTTCCACATATATGTTTGATATAAATTTCATGACCTGGCCAAATCATGCCATTTTCCCTTAAGGTTCTTCAATTTTTGTTGTTTTTATAAATAAATTTAATCTATTTTATACAACACATTAAACCCTTATTTGGTTGGTATTATATGAAGAGGAAAGGAGATAAGAAGATAGAGAAAGAGAGAGTTCATTTTTTCTCGTGTTTGGCTGAGTGTAGAAAATGGAAAGAGGGAGCAAAATTAAGTGAGTCCCACCACTTTTTGTTTCTCTCCTCATTAGGTGAGAAAATGGTTGGAAGAGTGTTGTATTTGTAGAATACATTTTTACCCTTCAAAATATCTTCCAAAACTTAATATAACAAGGATCTATTGTTAATTCATACAAAAATTCATTTCTTTCTCTTTTCTCTCTCATACTAAATAACCCTTTAAATTCATCATCTTTCTCACTTTATTCACTCTACTCATACTTTATCTTCTTAACTTCTCTCCTACCTTTTTCTTCCTTAAACCAAAGGAATCATAAAAGGTTGCAATCTTTTAAGAAGATAAGCACAGTTGATTTTTTTTTAAATGAAAACAAATAACCAAATCTTGAAGTGTTATTTGGAGGTTTTTCTACTCTCAATTAAAAAACTAAACACTCATCAATCATCATCCATGTTTAAAAGATGTGTTGCTTCCTCTCATACTCAGATTTACAAGTTTAACTTATTCTCAAACCACATAATTAGCTAACCACATAATTAGCTAACTCCTTCAAACATGTTAAGTATTAATTTTCATTTGAAAGTTGGAAGTAGTTTGCATAATATAAAGCCAGAAATTGGCATGCATGTCACAGTAGGAGATGCACCTTTTCCGGTACTAGAGAGTAATAGAGTAGGGAATTTATCAAAAGAAAAAATAATATGATGTAATGCTTTTACTCTTTACATACAACGAGAAGACTGTAAAAGAAAAACTTTACTTTTCCTATATTGATTCTTTCTCAATTATGTTGTTGGTGAAAATTGGGTTGGTGGTGGCAATATGGCCATTTTATTATTATATTTTAGTAAAATTATTCATACATAACTTCTCTACCACTAATGGCAAGACTTACCTTCCCCCACACTTTGCTTCACTAATATGGGAACTTTATGTAGAAATGGTTTCAAAGAACAATACCATGATACTTTTATTCACTGAGCAATACTATATATATATATATATAGGGAGTCCTATAATTCCTCTATTCTATTTAGGAATAATATATGTACACTTATCTCACGGACTTACAAATCCCTAATTTGTAGCTAAAGGAATAATTGACTAATATAAATTAAGTAATAGAATATTTTTTAATCTTAACATCCCCACTCAAGTTGGTGCATGGATATTACACATTCCCAACTTGAATAAAGATTGATTAAACACTTTGCTTATCATTCATTTGGTGAGAACATCAGTTAACTAGAATTTAGATCTTACAAATGGTTACAGCTTCAAGCTTTTCTTTGATGAAATGTCTATCAATCTCCACATGTTAGGTTATATCATATTGGACAGGATTATGGGAAATTGCTATTGCTGATGTATTGTCACAATACAAATTCATAGTCTCCTTAGGTTTAAAATCCAAATCTGAAAGAATATTTCGTACCCACAAAAGTTCACATACCCCTAGTGCCATTCCTCTAAACTCTACTTCAGCACTAGACCTGGCTATTACCGGCTGTTTTTTACTCCTCCAAGTTACAAGATTCCCCCCTACAAAGGTGAAATATCTAAAGGTAGACTTTCTATCATTTTTTGAACCTGCCCAATCAGCATAAGTATACCTTCTACCTTTAAGTTCCCATGATTTGAGAACAAGATTCCTTTTCCAAGGGTGGACTTAAAATATCTCAAAAACCTCTCAACAACATCCATATGAGTCTTGCGTGGATCATGCATAAATTTACTACTATATTCACTGCATAAGTAATATTTGGACGTGTATGAGACAAGTAAATAGTTTTGCCACCAGCCTCTAGTACCTTCTCGTGTCTGTGGTTGCATAATTTAAACATTGAAAGAGGATGTGATTTTGTTTAATTGGTGTATCAACTAGTTTACACCCAAGCAACCTAGTTTCAGATAATAAATCAAGAATATATGGCATAGGAAAATATCATGCTTTGATCTAGCCACTTCAATACCCCAAAAATATTTGAGGTTTCGAAGTTGTTTCATCTCAAATTCAGATGAAAGATATTGTTGTAAACTAGAAATTTCATTCTAGTCATTTCCTGTAATTAGCATATCATCTACATAGATAATCAAAACAATAATTTTACCTTTTATTTTCTTCAAAAATAAGGTGTAATCGGAATTACTTGCTCTATAACCAAAAGTCACCATAGACTTAGTGAACCTTCCAAACCATACTCTTGGAACTGTTTTAATCCATATAGAGCCTTCTTTAATTTGCAAACCTTCATTCCATTTGAATCTGCCATGCCTGGTGGGGAATCTATATAAATTTCTTCTGAAATTTCTCCATACAGGAAAACATTTTTCACATCAAATTGAAGAAGAGGCCAATCTTGGTTTGCTGCTAGTGGCAAAAGTATTCTCACGGTGTTGAGTTTAGCTACCAGCACAAATGTCTCTTGATAATCTACACTATAAGACTGAATATAACCTTTAGCCATCAATCATGCTTTATATATCTCAATAGTTCCATCTGCTTTGTTTTAATTGTGAAAACTCATTTGCATCCCACTGCTTTCTCCCCTCTTGGTAAAGACCTAAGATCCCAAATGTACATCTAGGATCTGCCAAAGCTTCATGTACATCACTAGGAATAAACATTGAGGATAATTGAGATACAAATAATGCGTATGAGTGAGATAACTTGTGAGATGACACATATTTACTAATGGGATGTTTAATTTTGGCTTGGAGGTCAAGTTCATATCTGGTTGGAGGTTGACTACAGTTAGAACGGGGTGGAAGATTATATTGGACAATAGTAGACTCAATGTTAGGTATGTTGTTGGTCTCAGGTAAACCAAGATCAATTTCATGATTAGTTTCATTCAAATAAGAATTAATTATAGAATTGAAAATAAGACTCACTTCATCTATAATTGTATTATCAAGGATAAGGTCAAGAGATACATGTGAAGAATCACATTGAACCCGTGGAAAAGATTGAGTTTATTGGTTTTGATCGAGAGGAGATGTTTTATCAAAACGTGAAGTTCCAATATCTAGGATTGGCTTACTTCCTGCAGAGTGATTCTTACAAGATAATTCATCTTCACAATATAATTGTGTATCAATATCAAAAATTTTAACACCTTGATGTTGAACTTCACTCATATTCTCCCATTGCAGTGCACAATCAACATAAAAATATTTACCTTCATGAAAAGTCACATCTATAGAAATATAAATTTTCCTTGATGTTGGATTGTAAGCACGATAACCTCTTTGAGTTGATCCATACCCAACAAAAACACATTTAATAGCTCTTTCTTCAAGCTTTGTTCGTTGATCTGGGTGTAAGTGGACATATATAATAGATCCAAAAATATGAGGTATTAAGTGAATTAGGGGAGGAAGAACACAATGATTAGACAACACATCTAGAGGTCTTCTAAAGTTAAGCACAATAGAAGGGGTTCGATTAATCAAAAAATAAACCGCGGAGTTCATAATCTCTCCCCATAAAAGTAATCTTGTCACCTCTAATATATGTCTATTTTTCTCTCAGTCAGTCTAATTTGTTGGGGTGAATAAGGACATGTAGTTTGATACAAAATATCTTTAGAGTTCATAAACTCTATTAATTCAATCCTAAAATATCCCCCTCCATTATCTGATCTAATGAACTTTATACATGTGTAAAATTGTGTAACTATCATATGATAAAAGGAACGAAATACACCACACACATTACTTTTATGTTTATGCAAATATACCGAAGTTACTTGTGTAGAATCATCAACGAAACTAACAAACCATTTTTTCCCATTATGTGTTGAGTGTAGGGCAGCCCCTCAAACATTTGTGTGAACTAATGAGAAAGAAAACACAATTTTTTATTGATTAAAGGAAAAATAGTATGATGGCTTTTCACCATTACACAAGTTTCACAAAGAAAATTTGAAATATTGCATTTTTGAAATAACAATGGAAACAATTTTTTCAGATAACCAAAAGAGGGATGTGCCAATCGTGTATGTCATAGCGAAATTTCCTTTTTATTATTTTTATCTTGTATGTTCTCACTTGCAAGCCATTCCTCCTTCATGAGTTTGTTGTGAAACATTTTCAAGATAATATAACCTTCCACTTTGTCTACCACTGCCAATCCTCTCCTTCGTATGCATGTTCTGAAAAACAATGGGTTGGGTAAAACATAGTAACACATGAATGTGATTTGGTTAATTTACTAATAGAGAGAATATTATAATTCAATGTTAGAACAAACAAAGCATTGGGTACTAATAAGAAGGGTGAGATGGATATTGTACCAACACCTTCAATATGAGAGGAGACTCCATTGACATTAGTAATGAATGCTTTTGAACTACTAGGAGGAAAATTAGTAAATATGTGAGGGTCACAAGTCATATAGTCACTAGCATCTGAATCAATTATCCAATCCCTTAGTAACAACATAAAGATTAAAGGCAGAGTTAGAAAATACTTGACTAGGTTACAAATCCAGTAGTAGTAGCAATATGACTTTTAACATTTTCTGCCTCGTTATTGGAAGTAGTTTTACCTTTTAGATGCCAATCTGGATAGCCATAGAGTTGAAAGCATGTCTCCACAACGTGATTATCCCCATTACAGTGGGTGCACTTGAGGAATCATTTCTTAGAATACTTTTTGACAACAAAGGCAAACCCCTCAGTAGACTCACTGCCTAGCATAACATCCTGGCGATTTGCTTCTGCATAAACTGATTGAACATTTGGAAGGGGAGTGGTAACAAGGATACGACCACGAACTCCATCCAATTGTGAATCCAGACTAACCAAAGACACATAAACTCGTTGAGAACTTACCATCTTGTTATACTTCTCAATATCTTTAGTGCATTCCATGCTACAATCTTTAATAACATCATACTCGTGCCATAACCTCTGCAATTTGCCAATATATGCAAGAACATATATTCCATTTTGTTGAGCAGAGATTACCTCACTATACAATTGATATGCTCTAGATGCATCTTAGCTGACTAAGTATGTCTCCTTCGCAATCTCCCAAATTTCTTTTGTCGTAGCTAAGCGAATGAAGAGGGATCTGATTTCTTTGGTCACAGAGTCCAGAAGCCAAGACTTGACCAAGCAATTTTCATCCTCCCATGCTTCATATTCATCCGGTTCCTTATTTTTTTGGTGTCGACTTTGATCTGGTGATGTAACCCTAATGTTTTCTTCCCTCTTGGTTTTATTTTGCGCATTCAACAACCACTAAACATAGTTTGTATCGTCAAGTCGTTAAAGGGTGAACACTTCATTATGGGTAGTAGTGGAAGTCTCAGAATAAGATTTATTTTTATTAGAAGAAGCCATCAAAAATTACCCAAAGAAACCAGCATGCCACTGATTCCTATATATTCTGATACCATGTAGAAATGGTTTCAAAGAATAATTTTGTGGTACTTTTATTCATTGAGAAATGCAAAATATATATACTTAGGGAATCCTATAATTCCTCTATTCTATTTAGGACTTTAGTGGGTATATGTCTGTATGAGTACGACAACAAACTCAAAATATTATGTATTTTTTGTCCAAGTAATAAACTTGTATTTACGAAATTGAGTTAATTTTAAAATAAGATAAAAGTTTATGATTAATCTTTGATTGACATTGGAGTCAAGGTTCAGTAGCCACTAAGGCACTTAATTACAACAACCTTATGTCTTGAGTCTCTTGACCGATTACATTGAAGGTAATTAACTAACATGTTTAAGGGTGTGATTTTATTTACAATTGTGCAAATCTTAATCACACCTAATTATTAATTGCTTTGCACCTAAATTTTTAAAATTCCCCTACCTTCAAATAGTAAGTATTTGATATTGTAAACACCTAATTTTGTCTAGAAGTAAAAATGAATTCTACAAAGAGTTTGAGTTATTTCTTTGATGAGAAAACTTAGGGTTATACTATTGTACAATAACGCAATTTTATGGTCGATATATTTGGAAAAAAGTTATTTAAAACCTTAAATTGGGTCATTATTATGATAATGGAAGAAATTTGTATCATGCATAATTTGGGGTTAGTGTTTTTAATTTAGTTCTTCTTCTGTAGATGATACTAGTCAGATTTATTGACTACCTTGATGAAAAGACGTCTTTAGGTGAAGTAGGGTGGTTTTTGAGCTCTTCCCAATGTACGTCACTAGTCAAGCAAACATGTCACCATGTGATCAAGCTTATTAAAAACAAAAAGAACACATTCCTTGGAGCATTTATTCATCCATACAAGTCTTATACCCCATTCAATTTCATTCAAATAAGCATCAATTACTTATTTTATACGTGATATCATTTGTCTCTCATGGCATCACATCATATCTCATGCAAATAATATCTCTTACCATAATTCATGCATATCTTTTGAGTTCATGTATAACATCACATCATTCAATCACAATATATGTTAAATCTAAGCTCTTTCGGTCCTAGTGCCTAATGTTTTAAAATTACTGTAATTTTCATGATTTCGTGTCTAATATGTTTTACAAACCCCTTGCCTAATGTTTAAAAAAAAGAGTGTAAAATATATACATTGACATTGTAAAGATTTATACACATGCACTTCATTATCTACCATTCATTTGGATTACTTTTTATGAAAAGTCAACAATAATAAAAAATCAATGGTGATGATACAATGATAGTGTATAAAAATCATACACTGTCAGTGCATACATCTTTTTCTCTTAAAAAAAATCTATATTTTTCAAATCTTCATGCCTCAAGTGCTTCAGGCTTCCTTTGGTTGTTGAGAAGAAGTTGAGAAGAAAGAAAGAGGTGAGAAAGAGGATGAGGAGAAAGAAAAATGTGAGAGAAAAAGTGGAATTGTGAGTTGTTTGGTTGAAGAGAAAAATGAAAGAAAGAGAAGATAGAGAGAGTAAGACTTTCACTTTCCACCTATGAAATAGACAACTTTACCCTTGGCCATATTAATAATACTTTTCATTCTAAATTAAAAATAAATATTAGTTTAAAATGTTAAAAATATAATGTTAATAGTAAATATAAAATTTTATATCAATGTTTAAATATATGGATTTAATTAAAGTGTCTAAAAAATGTTGAAATAAAATTGAAATGTTTAATTAAATAAATTAGTTAGTATTTAAATGTGAACTACCTTAATAGTGATGAAAACACACAAAAATAATATTTTTAGGTCTATGAGTAACTCATAATATTTTGTAGAAGATATATTTAGAGATAAATAATGAATATAAATAATAGTTAGATTATAATCAAAGAAATATGGCAAACATAACATGATAAAAAAGAAAGGGAAAAATATGTTAAAATAAAAAAAGATGAGGATAAAGATGTCGATAAAAAAAAGAAGGGGGGCAAAATTGTCAAAATAAAAAACAATACACTTAATCTTCATTTTCTTCCTACAAGGGAGAAGAAGAGTTTTCATGTGGGGTCCATACAATTTTTCCTCCCTCCTCCCTATTCACCCCTTCTACCAAATGAGAGAAATGACCAATCTCTCTTCTCTTTCTCTCTTCCTTCTTAAATCACCTCTACCAAACAAAGCATAAAGAAAAAATGACTTTTCAAGTCCTCATATCTAATGCTATTAAAAATTTATGTTTTTCATGTCGATGTGCATGACGTGCTTAAAGAGAAATGATTATAATATTTACCGGTCCTCGTGCCCCACATTTTAAAGAAAATATATGTTTTCATATCCATATGCCTAATGCGCTTACGGAAAAATCCATGCTTTAAAGGACCTCTCGTGCCTGATGCTTTTAAAAATTCATGCTTTTTAGGTCTCAGGTTGTAATATGCTTAAAGAGAGAGGAGAGTTCAAGATTTATAGGTCTCCATCCCTCGTGTTTTAAAAATAATCTATGATTTTAATATGCGCTTAAGGAAAAATTCCAACTTTATATTTCATTGCGCCTTTTGCTTTAAAAAATCCATGTTTTACATGTCTTCGTGTTTGATGTATGAAGTTCTTAAATAATCTAAAATTTTCACGCCTCCATGCCTACTGTCCTTAAGAACCTAAGCTTTTCATATCCATGTGTCTAATATCCTTAATGAATCCATGTAGTGTATCAAATTGCGGACCACATCACGCGATGCGGCCGCAATATTGCGGTTGCTGTGACCGCCGCAACCGCATCACACCGCAATTGCAGTGTGATCCCGATTCACAGTGATGCGACCGCAACAGGCCGCGATGCAACCGCATCAGACCACATTTGGACCGCATCGGGTCGCAACGGAACCGCATCAGGCCACATTGATGTCAAAAATATGTTTTTTCTCACAAAATAATTCACACCGCAATGGCAGCAATCCGCATCGCAACGATCACAATGACCGCAATCATAATAACCGCAACCGCTATTGCGACTGCAACCGCAATTTATAACACTGAATCCATGCTTTACGAATCTCTGTTCTTCATCTCCTTCAGAAACCATACTTTCCAAGTTTCGGTAATACCATAAATATGTCATTTGTATATCACTCATTTCACAGCTTCTTTAACTTGCCTACATCATTGATATATATTTTCATTTGTATTCCAAAATTTTGGCACTATCACAACATGCATTCTTGGTATGTCATGCATTCAAACATTTTCTTTTATTGATTATGATCCATCACTTCTATTCTTTAAAAAATTTCTTATAGAAAAATAAGAATAATTTGTTACATAGATGGAGTTAAAGTTGTGATGAGTTAGTCTTTTGAAGGGTATATTATTTGTCTAATAGATTGTATTGACACAATATATCTTGTTTACATAATATATTTTTCAAGGGAGAGTCAAATTATAAATGAGGAGGACAAGATAATATACTTTTCCCTCTCTTTTCACATTGAACATCTCATCACCTCCACATCAGACATGCTTTCAATTATCAACATTTATGACTAAATTTTGGAAATAGATGTATTTATATTTTTTGATATTATCATTTATGAGTAAATTTTAATTAGTATTAAATATATAATATATTGGCAAAAAATTATTGACCGTCTCCGGATATATATATATATATATATATATATATATCTTCGTACATGTATTTCTCTTCTTAAAATCAAGATTATAATCTATTTTTTGAAACTATCAAAAACATTCTTATTCAATTTCGACTAGTTTTCTAGCTATCTGTTCTAATATTTAATTTTGAGTAAATTACACTGACACCCCCTAAGTTTTAGCGAAATTACATAAATCACTCATCAATTCTTTACACCTACATAAACCCTCATTATTTTTATACTTCATTACACCGACAACCCTTGAACGTGAAATAAGTATAAATTTTTTTAAAATGTGGTGAATACAATTTAGTTAAACAAAATATAAGATATTGTAGAAACAAATTCAAATAATATGAGTTAATACATATTTATCATTTTTGGTTCGTTACGATATAGTATATGAGCGATTTAAACAATATCTCTTTGGAATTGTTGATGCATTTTGTAACAAAAAATAATAAAGATACATTAATTTGTATATTATTTGGATTTGTC
Organism: Lupinus angustifolius; assembly: GCF_001865875.1. Classification (NCBI taxonomy): domain Eukaryota; kingdom Viridiplantae; phylum Streptophyta; class Magnoliopsida; order Fabales; family Fabaceae; genus Lupinus; species Lupinus angustifolius. The sequence continues at coordinate 31,162,252 of NC_032009.1, read as the reverse complement.
TTCACATTATATCATGTTTTGATTAACTTAACTACATTTATCATAAATTTGTCTAAAAATTACATTTATTTCTCATTCATGGGTGGTAATGCAAATGTAAAAAATTAGGGGTATAAGAGATGATTTATATAATTTTATTAAAACTCAAGGGTGTCAGTGTAATTTACTTTTCAACTTTTATAACACTACACGTGGATTTAGAAGATGTTTGCAAGTGAACAATAAAACCCAAATCCACACACTTCATTAAAATATCCTATCCCATTCCACCCACTCCCATAACCGTATTTTGACACACCCAACATTTTCCCTTAGCTTCTTCACCTCTCTTTCTCTAAAAAATAAAAATATTTCCTTACTATAATAGTCATGGCTTTGCTAGTTGAGAAAACCACAAGCGGCCGTGAATACAAGGTCAAGGACCTTTCCCAAGCCGACTTCGGCCGACTCGAACTTGAGTTGGCCGAAGTCGAAATGCCCGGGCTCATAGCCTGTCGGGCCGAATTCGGCCCATCTCAGCCCTTCAAGGGAGCCCGAATCACCGGCTCCCTTCACATGACTATCCAAACCGCCGTCCTCATCGAAACCCTAACTGCCCTCGGCGCCGAGGTTCGCTGGTGCTCCTGCAACATCTTCTCCACCCAGGACCACGCCGCCGCCGCCATCGCCCGCGACAGCGCCGCCGTATTCGCCTGGAAAGGAGAGACCTTGCAGGAGTACTGGTGGTGCACGGAGCGAGCCCTCGATTGGGGTCCCGACGGTGGACCTGATCTGATCGTCGACGACGGCGGCGACGCTACGCTGCTGATTCATGAAGGGGTGAAGGCGGAGGAGCTGTTTGAGGCGACGGGGGAGTTGCCGGATCCAAATTCAACGGATAATGCAGAGTTTCAAATTGTGTTGACGATTATTAAGGATGGGTTGAAGAGTGATCCGAGAAGGTATAGAAAAATGAAAGAGAGACTTGTTGGGGTTTCTGAAGAGACTACTACTGGTGTTAAGAGACTTTATCAGATGCAAGCTAATGGGACTCTTTTGTTCCCTGCTATTAATGTTAATGATTCTGTTACCAAGAGCAAGGTGAAGTTTTTGATACTTTGTTTTTGTTTAGATAGATCTGGTTGTTTTTTTATTTGGATCTGAAGTTTTGGTTGGGTTTTTAGGGAAAAAATGATGCTTTCGAAAATGGGTTGGTTTGAAATGGTTGGTTTTAGGGTTAGTGAAATTTAGAGTGTGTTATTTTTTGGAGAGGAGTGTGAGAATGGGAGTTAAGTGTAAAAATTATGGTTTTTGTGTTGTTTAATTTGTGTTTTGTTTTGGACTGAGTCAAGATCTGAAGTTTTGTTACATGGGTTATGTCAGGTTTAGTTGTAATTGGAAAATGGTGAGCTGTCATTGGCTTACTGAAATTTGGAGTGTGTTCTTTTTTTGATTGAGTGACAAATGTAAGAATTACGGTTTAGGTTTGAAAACTATGTTTTTTTGTTGCATTGCTAAATTAATGGGTTTTTCTTCGTGGTGTGCAATTAATAAATGTCTTCAGATTGTGTGTTAAGGGCTACTTATTGCTTGGGTTGTTGAAACAAGTGGGTTATTGAAATTAATTTACACTGCATGCTAATGATTATATGGGGTCAGTGGCTCTTGTTTTAATTTGAACTGCTTATGAGTTCTGAGTGTTGTTTGCAATTTGCATATATGCTTATTATCTGTTGTTTCCTTTTTTTGTGTAAATGTTGTGTTTGATTTGAGTCTTCTTTTGGTGTCAATTTTTGTATGTTTTATAATTTGGATCTAGTTGTGTGTCATTTTTTGGTCTAATGAAGTTTTATTTTCTCCACTTGATCCATGGTTTGCAACAGTTTGACAACTTGTATGGGTGCCGTCACTCACTTCCTGATGGGTTGATGAGGGCCACTGATGTCATGATTGCCGGGAAGGTTGCCGTTGTTGCTGGTTACGGAGATGTTGGAAAGGGTTGTGCTGCTGCCTTGAAACAGGCCGGTGCCCGTGTTGTTGTGACTGAGATTGACCCCATCTGTGCCCTTCAGGCTCTCATGGAAGGTCTTCAGGTTCTGACCCTAGAGGATGTTGTCTCTGATGCCGATATCTTCGTTACCACCACAGGTAACAAGGACATCATCATGGTTGACCACATGAGGAAAATGAAGAACAACGCTATTGTCTGCAACATTGGTCACTTCGACAATGAAATCGACATGCACGGTCTTGAGTCTTACCCTGGTGTGAAGCGCATCACCATCAAGCCCCAAACCGACAGGTGGGTCTTCCCCGAAACCAACACGGGCATCATTGTCTTAGCCGAGGGACGGTTGATGAACTTGGGTTGTGCCACAGGACACCCAAGTTTTGTGATGTCATGCTCCTTCACCAACCAGGTCATTGCTCAGCTTGAGTTGTGGAAGGAGAAGGATACCGGCAAATATGAGAAGAAGGTTTATGTTTTGCCGAAACACCTTGATGAGAAGGTGGCAGCACTCCACCTTGGGAAGCTTGGAGCTAAGCTCACCAAGCTTAGCCAATCACAGGCTGATTACATCAGCGTACCTGTTGAGGGTCCATACAAGCCTGCTCACTACAGGTACTGAGAAGATCAAGGAATGGTATTTAGTTTGAAGGAATAGAAAAGCTGTTTCGTGTACCGGTTTGATTGTTCCACTTTCACTATTTTGGATTTTCTGTAGGATTCTCTGTTCTAAGTGGGTATGAAGGGTTAGAGGAAGTTGATCCATTGGTTTCTGTGAAGTGAAACCAAATGGGTTTGAATAATGCTTTGGTTGGGGTTGTGTTCATTCTGGTTTTGTAATAGCTTGAGTTTGTGGGGTTTTAGTGTTCATTCTGTCCACCTTTGCTAAAATCAAAAGAAAACTAAATTGAGTAAGTGGGATTTTAATTTGCAATTGTAAGTGCATGGTTTTGGGCTAAAATTCATTCACTGCCGAAGGATTGTGAAAAGTTACTTCACATTCATTTGCAGCCAATGCCTATGGAAACAGATAAATTCACATTTCCTTCATTGCCTGAAATCAATCTACAAAAGGACAAATACCCAATCTTCCAATATGAATATTGAATGTTTTGTTAGGAAATTTTAAGATTTCTTCCTCATTAAGTGGATAAGATTCTTGTGTAAGGTTATTTGAAATGAAAGTAAGGTGAAAACCGTGGGATATCAATGATTGAATTCATAATATAAAGGACAAAAACACGAATAAAAGGCAGTGCAGTGAAATGAATAAAAGGAAAATGGTCATCGTGTATCTTCATTATTGCTCAATAAAATATTGAAGGAAAATCAAAGTAGGTCCTTAGTCCAATGTGGGGCTGGGGGCATGAGGATGTTGGTATATTAGCATAATATCAACAAATCATGAAATCAATATCGAGAACACATGTCTCTAGCAATATCTTATTCTCAGTTTTCAATACTTTATTATTTAAAATTTGTATTCATCTTACAACGAGAGAGAGAGAAATCTATACCATGGTCCAAACTCAACATGGTGTGGTCTGACATTGTAAAATATTAAATAAATTTATATAAAAGTGATGTTATGATATTATTTTAGAGAAAAATATATAAATTGATAGTGTATGAGTTAATTATGTATAAATCTTTATATTATCAGTACATAAATATTATACTCATTATTTATACTAGTGTGACATTTTTGTATCTAACTTACATTTTTATTGTTTGATATTGAGGATATAATTTGTATATGCACAGATTCAGAGGTGAAATGTATTAATATTTATCAGCTATAAAAAAATAACATTTCAAACATTAATGTCATTCTTTCTTACTTATCATCAGCATTTCATCCTTTGGCTTATTTCTTATTCAGAAGCACTAATGTCATTCTTGTTCAGTATTTCATCATTTGACCTTTTGTTTATAACCACATGTATATAAAATTATGATCATCTTTTATCAGCGAGAGAATAAGAATAAAGATGAAATATTTGTCAATTATCGTAGTCCCTTTTAGGCATGCTTTATCTTTGTGACTTGATTTATGTGAATGTCATTTTGTTACGTTTTGCCTAAAGATAAAATATTGGAATTTCAGCCATTAGACTCCCTCTGATGCCGTGGTTGAGATGACATAGCTTCAGATACAACAGCCATATTGTTCAGTGTATGAACTCAATTTGATCATTTCTTATATTTCATTGTCAATGTAAGAGCTTCAAAATACTAGATTATCTCTCACGATAGGTTTGGTAGGATTAAAATAGATGGTGCAGTAAGACAAGAGTCTTATATTCTCTTACCCTTTTACACCTTCCCCACTGCTCAAGTGCTCATGTATTAGGGTGCTCTAAGGCTTGTGTTTGGTAAAACACAACAACATCACATGCTTATGCTTTTAGACTTGGATCATAGCTAAACTCTAGAGCTTTTGTTCCATTAATATTTTATTCCTCACTTTCACTATACATTTATATACTATTTTCTCATATATTTATATATTTTATAATAATCAATATATATAATAATTAAATAAATAATATATATGACAACTTTTGTCGATATAGCTCAATTACTAATTACTAAAATTTATTATAAATATAGTAAAAATCATATTTTATAAATATCATAATACTCTCCTCATGTACTAAGTATTATTAATGGCAACAGTTTAATAGACGAAAGGAGCGATACAACTACAATGTAATGGAACCGACCGCTCCCAACAAACATGGCGCCATCATCTCCATGTGCTCCTCAAACCATTGTCTCATACTCTTAATTGGCTTGACTCAGTTCACGGGGGTTCCATTTCACATTATATCATGTTTTGATTAACTTAACTACATTTATCATAAATTTGTCTAAAAATTACATTTATTTCTCATTCATGGGTGGTAATGCAAATGTAAAAAATTAGGGGTATAAGAGATGATTTATATAATTTTATTAAAACTCAAGGGTGTCAGTGTAATTTACTTTTCAACTTTTATAACACTACACGTGGATTTAGAAGATGTTTGCAAGTGAACAATAAAACCCAAATCCACACACTTCATTAAAATATCCTATCCCATTCCACCCACTCCCATAACCGTATTTTGACACACCCAACATTTTCCCTTAGCTTCTTCACCTCTCTTTCTCTAAAAAATAAAAATATTTCCTTACTATAATAGTCATGGCTTTGCTAGTTGAGAAAACCACAAGCGGCCGTGAATACAAGGTCAAGGACCTTTCCCAAGCCGACTTCGGCCGACTCGAACTTGAGTTGGCCGAAGTCGAAATGCCCGGGCTCATAGCCTGTCGGGCCGAATTCGGCCCATCTCAGCCCTTCAAGGGAGCCCGAATCACCGGCTCCCTTCACATGACTATCCAAACCGCCGTCCTCATCGAAACCCTAACTGCCCTCGGCGCCGAGGTTCGCTGGTGCTCCTGCAACATCTTCTCCACCCAGGACCACGCCGCCGCCGCCATCGCCCGCGACAGCGCCGCCGTATTCGCCTGGAAAGGAGAGACCTTGCAGGAGTACTGGTGGTGCACGGAGCGAGCCCTCGATTGGGGTCCCGACGGTGGACCTGATCTGATCGTCGACGACGGCGGCGACGCTACGCTGCTGATTCATGAAGGGGTGAAGGCGGAGGAGCTGTTTGAGGCGACGGGGGAGTTGCCGGATCCAAATTCAACGGATAATGCAGAGTTTCAAATTGTGTTGACGATTATTAAGGATGGGTTGAAGAGTGATCCGAGAAGGTATAGAAAAATGAAAGAGAGACTTGTTGGGGTTTCTGAAGAGACTACTACTGGTGTTAAGAGACTTTATCAGATGCAAGCTAATGGGACTCTTTTGTTCCCTGCTATTAATGTTAATGATTCTGTTACCAAGAGCAAGGTGAAGTTTTTGATACTTTGTTTTTGTTTAGATAGATCTGGTTGTTTTTTTATTTGGATCTGAAGTTTTGGTTGGGTTTTTAGGGAAAAAATGATGCTTTCGAAAATGGGTTGGTTTGAAATGGTTGGTTTTAGGGTTAGTGAAATTTAGAGTGTGTTATTTTTTGGAGAGGAGTGTGAGAATGGGAGTTAAGTGTAAAAATTATGGTTTTTGTGTTGTTTAATTTGTGTTTTGTTTTGGACTGAGTCAAGATCTGAAGTTTTGTTACATGGGTTATGTCAGGTTTAGTTGTAATTGGAAAATGGTGAGCTGTCATTGGCTTACTGAAATTTGGAGTGTGTTCTTTTTTTGATTGAGTGACAAATGTAAGAATTACGGTTTAGGTTTGAAAACTATGTTTTTTTGTTGCATTGCTAAATTAATGGGTTTTTCTTCGTGGTGTGCAATTAATAAATGTCTTCAGATTGTGTGTTAAGGGCTACTTATTGCTTGGGTTGTTGAAACAAGTGGGTTATTGAAATTAATTTACACTGCATGCTAATGATTATATGGGGTCAGTGGCTCTTGTTTTAATTTGAACTGCTTATGAGTTCTGAGTGTTGTTTGCAATTTGCATATATGCTTATTATCTGTTGTTTCCTTTTTTTGTGTAAATGTTGTGTTTGATTTGAGTCTTCTTTTGGTGTCAATTTTTGTATGTTTTATAATTTGGATCTAGTTGTGTGTCATTTTTTGGTCTAATGAAGTTTTATTTTCTCCACTTGATCCATGGTTTGCAACAGTTTGACAACTTGTATGGGTGCCGTCACTCACTTCCTGATGGGTTGATGAGGGCCACTGATGTCATGATTGCCGGGAAGGTTGCCGTTGTTGCTGGTTACGGAGATGTTGGAAAGGGTTGTGCTGCTGCCTTGAAACAGGCCGGTGCCCGTGTTGTTGTGACTGAGATTGACCCCATCTGTGCCCTTCAGGCTCTCATGGAAGGTCTTCAGGTTCTGACCCTAGAGGATGTTGTCTCTGATGCCGATATCTTCGTTACCACCACAGGTAACAAGGACATCATCATGGTTGACCACATGAGGAAAATGAAGAACAACGCTATTGTCTGCAACATTGGTCACTTCGACAATGAAATCGACATGCACGGTCTTGAGTCTTACCCTGGTGTGAAGCGCATCACCATCAAGCCCCAAACCGACAGGTGGGTCTTCCCCGAAACCAACACGGGCATCATTGTCTTAGCCGAGGGACGGTTGATGAACTTGGGTTGTGCCACAGGACACCCAAGTTTTGTGATGTCATGCTCCTTCACCAACCAGGTCATTGCTCAGCTTGAGTTGTGGAAGGAGAAGGATACCGGCAAATATGAGAAGAAGGTTTATGTTTTGCCGAAACACCTTGATGAGAAGGTGGCAGCACTCCACCTTGGGAAGCTTGGAGCTAAGCTCACCAAGCTTAGCCAAACACAAGCTGATTACATCAGTGTACCAGTGGCGGGTCCATACAAGCCTGCTCACTACAGGTACTGAGAAGATCAAGGAATGGTATTTAGTTTGAAGGAATAGAAAAGCTGTTTCGTGTACCGGTTTGATTGTTCCACTTTCACTATTTTGGATTTTCTGTAGGATTCTCTGTTCTAAGTGGGTATGAAGGGTTAGAGGAAGTTGATCCATTGGTTTCTGTGAAGTGAAACCAAATGGGTTTGAATAATGCTTTGGTTGGGGTTGTGTTCATTCTGGTTTTGTAATAGCTTGAGTTTGTGGGGTTTTAGTGTTCATTCTGTCCACCTTTGCTAAAATCAAAAGAAAACTAAATTGAGTAAGTGGGATTTTAATTTGCAATTGTAAGTGCATGGTTTTGGGCTAAAATTCATTCACTGCCGAAGGATTGTGAAAAGTTACTTCACATTCATTTGCAGCCAATGCCTATGGAAACAGATAAATTCACATTTCCTTCATTGCCTGAAATCAATCTACAAAAGGACAAATACCCAATCTTCCAATATGAATATTGAATGTTTTGTTAGGAAATTTTAAGATTTCTTCCTCATTAAGTGGATAAGATTCTTGTGTAAGGTTATTTGAAATGAAAGTAAGGTGAAAACCGTGGGATATCAATGATTGAATTCATAATATAAAGGACAAAAACACGAATAAAAGGCAGTGCAGTGAAATGAATAAAAGGAAAATGGTCATCGTGTATCTTCATTATTGCTCAATAAAATATTGAAGGAAAATCAAAGTAGGTCCTTAGTCCAATGTGGGGCTGGGGGCATGAGGATGTTGGTATATTAGCATAATATCAACAAATCATGAAATCAATATCGAGAACACATGTCTCTAGCAATATCTTATTCTCAGTTTTCAATACTTTATTATTTAAAATTTGTATTCATCTTACAACGAGAGAGAGAGAAATCTATACCATGGTCCAAACTCAACATGGTGTGGTCTGACATTGTAAAATATTAAATAAATTTATATAAAAGTGATGTTATGATATTATTTTAGAGAAAAATATATAAATTGATAGTGTATGAGTTAATTATGTATAAATCTTTATATTATCAGTACATAAATATTATACTCATTATTTATACTAGTGTGACATTTTTGTATCTAACTTACATTTTTATTGTTTGATATTGAGGATATAATTTGTATATGCACAGATTCAGAGGTGAAATGTATTAATATTTATCAGCTATAAAAAAATAACATTTCAAACATTAATGTCATTCTTTCTTACTTATCATCAGCATTTCATCCTTTGGCTTATTTCTTATTCAGAAGCACTAATGTCATTCTTGTTCAGTATTTCATCATTTGACCTTTTGTTTATAACCACATGTATATAAAATTATGATCATCTTTTATCAGCGAGAGAATAAGAATAAAGATGAAATATTTGTCAATTATCGTAGTCCCTTTTAGGCATGCTTTATCTTTGTGACTTGATTTATGTGAATGTCATTTTGTTACGTTTTGCCTAAAGATAAAATATTGGAATTTCAGCCATTAGACTCCCTCTGATGCCGTGGTTGAGATGACATAGCTTCAGATACAACAGCCATATTGTTCAGTGTATGAACTCAATTTGATCATTTCTTATATTTCATTGTCAATGTAAGAGCTTCAAAATACTAGATTATCTCTCACGATAGGTTTGGTAGGATTAAAATAGATGGTGCAGTAAGACAAGAGTCTTATATTCTCTTACCCTTTTACACCTTCCCCACTGCTCAAGTGCTCATGTATTAGGGTGCTCTAAGGCTTGTGTTTGGTAAAACACAACAACATCACATGCTTATGCTTTTAGACTTGGATCATAGCTAAACTCTAGAGCTTTTGTTCCATTAATATTTTATTCCTCACTTTCACTATACATTTATATACTATTTTCTCATATATTTATATATTTTATAATAATCAATATATATAATAATTAAATAAATAATATATATGACAACTTTTGTCGATATAGCTCAATTACTAATTACTAAAATTTATTATAAATATAGTAAAAATCATATTTTATAAATATCATAATACTCTCCTCATGTACTAAGTATTATTAATGGCAACAGTTTAATAGACGAAAGGAGCGATACAACTACAATGTAATGGAACCGACCGCTCCCAACAAACATGGCGCCATCATCTCCATGTGCTCCTCAAACCATTGTCTCATACTCTTAATTGGCTTGACTCAGTTCACGGGGGTTCCATTTTTGACAGCATTGAAGGTGACTCCTTTGCCATTGAGTCGCCCATCTCCACCATCAGTCCCTCCATGGTTGGGTCAAGTGCAACACAAAGTCATCACTAATCCCTCTATTTTCGTCTCAACTTCCCTCCATTGTCATCGGTGTTCAAGTTATTTATGGGGCAACAAGCATAATCCACATTGCATCATCCGTGATATCTGTGATCATAAAAATTGGAATGCAACCATAGCCACAACTGCTATTTAAAACATTTATTACTGAACACCCATTGTAGGTATTTTTGCAAATATAAAGTAACAGTCAGGTAGGAGTATTTTTCTCATCCCTTCTTAGGGCCCCTGTCACACTGGATCTTTACACTACCCATGCTCAGCAACAATAAAGAATTAGAGGTACCGGGCAGAAAAATTTCCAAAGCTAATAGATACCAGAATTTTAATTTTCACAAATGATCCTGTCAGTAGTATGACAAAAGGCCAAACATGTTTTACATGAAATCATTTCATCCTTTTGCAACACAACTTGATCTTAAGTTTCAAACTATATGTATATTAACCACACAAATCTTACATACAATCAGTGTACCAGGATAGCATGCTCAAAGTGTGAGCTTATCCATACTCTTTATGTTTCCAGAGATTCCATGACCCGACCGCCCTTCGTCTTGCTCATCATATGGGTTTGCTCTGTAGCTGGATACTGCCTCTTCATTGTCTGAACAGCCTGGTCTTTCAGTAAGGAATTGTTCCCAAAACACATCATTTACCCTCTCTGGAGCAGCTGCTGTAACTTGTTTGTTACTTGGAGCCTCATGTGGCGAAGCTAAGTTGGCAACCTCGTTAACTGGATTTCGGTTAGATGAAATTCCATTATCAGATTCTTTACCATTGCCATATAATCTTGATTCTGCCAACTTTCCAATTTCTTGGCAGTCTATTTGGGGTGATCTAGCTGAGTAGGAATTTCTGTTTACCTGCAATGTGCTAGATGCCAGAGTTAAGTTTAGTTGGCAGGATATATGACTATCGCCTTCTTCACTACTTGGCTCTAATGAGTGCAGATTTGGGCTCTCAGCAGTCGCTGCTCTCCGTGATAAACATGAATCCATGTTAAAAGTAAAAGAAGCCCCGGTATCTGCAAGCTCTAATGTTTCAGGTGCAAATGAAAGAGCTTTCGTTGTCTCCACTCCTTTTAGTTCTCCTTCAGATGACTTTTTCTGTGGGATTTCCCGATCTTCAGTTGAACTTTGTGTGCTACCTGATACCAGGTTCATATCTGAAACAGCTGGTGACAATTCCAGTCTGAGTTTATTGGAGAAATCTTGATGGAAAACATTCCCTAATTCCACTCTAAAATTGCTATAGCTTTCAACAAAGTTACTTTTAGCAACTGGCAACAAGTGATCTGGCTGAGGCAATCGTCTTTTCTTATTATATGCTGATAAATCCATGGACTCAATTTTGCGGGAAATCTGTTCAACAAATACAGGATTTTGAAGAGCCTTCTCGAAGAAGTTCGACAATTTTTTTTGCCGCTTCTCTATACCATCTAATCTCTGATGAAAATCATCCAACTGAACCTTTGCTGTTGACTTGTGTTGTTTGAAGCTAAAAATATTAGATTCAAGAGAAGCTTTCTCATGTGAAAGTTTCTCTATTTCTTCCTCCAATGCTGCCCTTTCTGGATCCACCGGAGTACCTGGAGGGTGACTATGACTGTGGATTGGTTTCCTACGATAAATATTCTTAAGAAGATGCTTTTGATCTTTTAGAAAATCATCATTAGCAAACTCCCACCGCTCAGGATGTATTTTTCGGAATCCCTGAAAAATAGAGCACATATAAAAAACCAAAACAAATTAAAATCAATGGCTATAAACAATCATTTATCTCATTTGAGGAGCACTAAGGCAAAAAAATTGGTATATTTTCAGCATTAGCTTTATACTTTTATTGAAGTGTGTAATAATTAGTGTTAAAATTAAAGAGAAAATCTGGAAAAGAGATATGGGGGAAATATTACTAATTGGACCAATATCTGTTATGCATACCATTATACCCACCACCACCTTCACTGACAGTATAAAACAACAATGACAACAATCAAGCATTAATCCTACTATATGGGTCGGCTAAAAGGATTGAACAATGTCATAATGCTTTATCAAGAATCATGTGTGAATGAAATCAAAATGAACTTTTCTTTCCCTCTCTTGATCACTAGTGTATTCACCTATTTGAGCAGAGAATATAGCGGGGTGCATATAGTCTGATTCCTTTGCTACCAAATTCATAATACCTTCTATTATGTGTTTAAATTTTGTAGCATTTTTTTACCCTCTCTTTCTCAATCACTAGCCTATTTAATTATGTAATATACAAAGGTGTTGCAGAAAATTTTCATTGATTCCCATCCTCAATGCATTCCAAGCACTACCAAAGTAAAACTCCATATCCCAAATTTCCGGATGTCAATAATGATTCAATATCAGGTAAACAGCTTGAATGATCAAGATGAAAGTGAGTTAATAAAATGAAGATGATATCCTTAAGTTATCGTATGGAACCAACACCTCAATTTTGTAGCATTTTTTTACCCTCTCTTTCTCAATCACTAGCTTACTTAATTATGTAACATACAAGGGTGTGGCAGAAGATTTTCATTGATCCCCACCCTCATTGCATTCCAAGCACTACCAAAGTAAAACTCCATATTCCAAATTTCCAGATGTCAATAATGATTCAGTATCAAGTAAACAACTTGAATGATCAAAATGAAAGTGAGTTAATAAAATGAAGATGATATCCTTAAGTTATTGTATGGAACAGACACCTCAATTGACACACACAACACAACCCGGTAAGAAAGGGCGGCCAATGCATGAGGCTCCCACCTAATGGGGTTTGTGGAGTGTAGATATATGCAGCCTTACCCCCGCAAGCGGAGAGGCATTTTCCAGAACGACACAACCTGATCAAACAAAAAAAATGAGGGAAATTACGTCGAACACCTCTCTACTTTCAAAACTTTACAATCATTAAGTGAGTTTCAATACACAAGGCTCTCAATTGCGAACATCTATCCTCCCTGGACCCCATTTAATGGTAGCCCCGTGTATTGGGCCACTTTGTTTTTTTTTTTACAATCATCTCCCTCGAAGCCGAAGTCAATATAGTTTTAGTATCACTCTCATGGGGTAAGCGTAATGACATAATGTACCTCAAGGGACCATTAGTATAATTTTTGGAACAAAAAGCACTGTGAAATGTAATAATTAAGCTAAACTGTAACACAGATAAAGTGTAATTTCCCCAAAATGCTATCATCCTTCACCTAGCCCTATCTTTCCCCAAATTGAAGGCTCTATCTATATTTTTGTGGTGTAACACTATAATTAATGATATCCTCTAATCCTTCAAAATGACTGCCTCTCCCAACAAGTGTTGTTCCTGGAAATCAAACATTTGACATTTTCGTCCATGTGGGAATCGGACCTTAAACCACTAGACCAACACTATCCTGATTCTATCTATGTAACTGCATAATAAATATTTCAATTCAGTTCAATGCTAACAACATCTAAGAAAACACACACACACACACTCAAATCATGAATCAGAACAAAAGTAGAAATCAAGAAATGAATGCAGTAACTGACATAGGTATTAAGCTGACGAATAAAGCTGGAGAAATTGTTATGCTTGAAATAGGTTGGAAGAAGAAGGCGAGCGAATTCAGGAGAGTTCCAAACGACGAAGCTATTGTTCGTTGCGCTCCATGAAACGATGTCGTCTGTGGTAGAATCATCCACCATGTCGTATGTCTTCATAAGGAAGGGGGCAGGACCACCACCGCCGGTTCCGGCGGAGGAGGAAGATAGCGGCGCTCCGTCCATTGTAGAAAAGAGGAATGGATGGTTCTAGAAGAACGTCGTTGATTGCGATTTCCGTATCGTGAAATGGTAGGGGAGAGAGAGAGAGAGAGAATTTTGACTTTAAACAAATCAACGCAGTCTCTATACTGGTCTTGCTGGTTTTTACTTTCTGCTGAAGCCCCACGCTTGGAAATTCTATTTTTTTGGTATACTTTGTAGTTTAATTAAACAGTTTTCATCTATTAAACCACTAATAAAACGCAAGTCTAGTATACTTGTTGAGATCGACACTCAAATAATTAAAAATATATTAAACCAACATTTTTTGGTTGGAGAATCTAATTATTTATAGTTTTTTAATAATAAAATTTTGAATTATTTATGCACACTTTTATGTTTAATTTAAGAAAAATTAGATTCTACTTGAATTAATTATGATAGATAATTAATTTTTTTAAATATAATGTTAGAGATTTGATTTATATCATATATTTGAAAAGGTAAAAACTTATCCTAGTATTCTACATTTAGGAAAAATTATTTTTTGTTTGTCAATTGATTGACTTGGTTCTCACAAAAAAAGGTATACTTAAAAAAAGTTTGCATATGTTTCAATTTTAAATACTTTTACTCTTTCATTAATATGATGTTTTAAAAAATATGCATATAACATATGATTAGGTTAGGTTTTGATAAAAAGAATTATGTCCTTAAAAGACTCAAGAAGAAAGTAGAAATAAGAGTTTTGAAAATAAAAGCTAAAATCATTTGACAGTTTCAATTATTTTAATTGTAAAAAAATGTACTTTTTAAGGATGGTAATTATGGTGTCATGGAAGATAATGATGGTTAATTGTAATAGTTATAATTATCATTGGCAATTTGGGCAAAGTCTATGAGGCCCGCTTGTACTTATTGGACGAACAAGATATGGAAAATATGTCGATCTGTCCTAAAATGTTCATCCAACATGCCATATTCAGTTGCGGGCAAAATGGGCAACTCACATACATGATTAGATAATTATTGAACATCAAATATGCAAATATGTATGTATTTGTCAAATGCGAGAAAATGTGTTTCATTTGTTATTTATACATTTGTATATCAAATATTAAAAAATACTATCATTTTCTTATTATGTATGTATTATTCCTTTTCTATTTTATATATAAATCATATATATGCATTTATATTTTGTATGTATTGCTCCATTTGTGTGATTATTTATTATAACTAGTAAGGTACTTGTGCATTCACACGAGACGATGTTTTTATTGAAAAAGTGTTGTAATCCAAGTATTAGTTTGATAAGAGTAGAACTTTCCTTATATAGAAAGAAGTGATTATTTCTCTTATAGTTGGTTGTTAACTACTTCCTATATATGGAATGTCTGTGTTTCAGTGTAAAATGCAAGTTTCTATTCTCTCAATAACAAAGCCTACATTCAATCTCTACTCATCTCATCTTATTCTCTTTTATCTCTTTTTCACTTCTCCAACAAACTTGGTATCAGAGCCAAAAGAATTATGGACCTGTGGATCTTGAAGGAAGGTGAAATCAGGGTGTACAACCTCGAGAGGTTGAACTGATTAGAACTGAAGAACTGAGGAGAAGTATAAAGCTGAAGTTGTGAAGATGGCAGGAAATGCAGGAAATCTTCACTCCATGGGGCTCCCAATCTTGACAGAGAAGAACTGGGACAGGTGGAGAACTCAAATGAGGGTGTTGTTCAGATTTCAAGAAGTCATTGAGGTGGTGGAAGAATGGCTCCTTCCATTGAATGATGGAGCCACAGAGACACAAAGAGTGGCATACAAGGAAGAAAAGAAGAAAGGCAACAAGACATTATTCTTGATCCATCAATGTGTAGATGATGTGCACTTTGAGAAAATTCAGAATGCAACCAATGTCAAAGAAGCTTGGGACATATTGATCAGAAGCCATGCTGGAGGAGAAAAGATCAAGAAATTAAAATTGCAAACCCTTAAAAAAACAGTATTAGTTGCTATGCATGGATGAAGGTGATAGAATTGGCGACTATTTCACTAAAATTCTATCCATCACTAACCAGATGAAGGGATATGGGGAAGCAATTATAGACATCATGGTAATAGAAAAGATTATGAGGTCATTACCTCAAAAGTTTGATTTCATAGTTGTGGCAACAGAGGAGTCAAAGGACATTACCTCAATGAAGATTGAAGAGCTTCAAAGCTCTTTAGAAGCTCATGAAATGAGGATGCTTGATAGGTGCCCAATCAAGAGACATGAACAAGCATTGAAGGCTTGTCACTACAACAATGAAGACAAAAAGAAAGAAAATAGATGGAAATGAAAGCATAACTTTCAAAAGAAATGGCCTCAGAACTTTGGAAGAACCAAAGCAAACATTGAAAGGACTGAAAGTTCAAATAAAAGAAGAAAGTCAGGAACTGATCCAATTCAAAGGAAAATGGATAAGAGGTCGGTAGAATGCTTCAAATGTCATAAACTAGGACTTTATTCCTATGAATGCACATCCGATAGAACAAAGCCAGCAAGGAGACAAGAAGAAGAAGCCTATGCAGCCCAAGGTAAGGACTCTGATTCAGAACCACTGAACCTGATGGTGACAAACTCCTATGCAGAAATTCTCCTTACTGAATCATGGTACCTAGACTTAGGGTGCTTCAATCACATGACTAGACACAAAGGGTGGCTAATCAACTTTGATAAGTCCAAACAAAGTAGAGGGAAGTTTGCAGATGACAGCTCATTAGAAGTTGAAGGAAATGGGGATGTGGCCATCATAAGAAGGAATGGATCAAAAGCAGTGATATCCAATGTGATATACGTGCCCAAAATGAAGTTCAATCTATTGAGCATTGGTCAGTTGATTGAAAAAGGATTCTCAGTACTAATTACAAATGGGCAATTGGGATTGTTTGATACTGATGACAAGCTTATAATCAGAAGCAAGCAAACAAAGAATAGAACCTTCCAAGTGGATATCAAGACAACAAAAACTCAATGTTTGGCCACTATGCAAACTAAGGATGAAAGTTGGTTATGACACTCAAGGTATGTGCACCTAAACTTCAAAGGGCTGCACCAACTAGGATCAACATAATTGGTATCTGGAATCCCTATCATTGCATTACCAGAGAAAGTTTGTGAAGTATGCTTGACAGGAAAGAAAACAAGGGGATCCTCCAAGTCTGAAATCACTATGAGATCCAACTCAGTCTTGGAATTGGTACACTTTGATGTGTGTGGATCCTTTGAGACACCTTCTTTGAGTGGTAACAGATACTACATTATATTTGTGGATGACTTTAGTAGGATGATTTGGCTTGATGTGATGAAAGTGAAAAGTGAAGCATTCCCAAGCTTCTTGAACTTCAAGGCAGGGGCTGAAAAGGAGAGTGGAAAGCAATTGAAGATATTCAGAACAAATGGTGGGGGAGAATATACTTCAAAAGAGTTTGAAACCTATTGCTTAAATAATGGAATACAACATGAAGTAACAACCCCTTATACCCCTCAACATAATGGGCTTGCGGAGAGAAGAAACAGAACAATAATGGACATGGCCATGAGCTTGATCAAGGAGAAAGATCTCCCACAAAACCAATAGGCTGAAGTAGTCTCAACATCTGTGTATATTCTGAATAGAAGCCTAACAAAAAGGCTTAAGGGGAAGGTACCACTTGAGGTTTGGACATGCAAGAAATCAAATGTTAGTCACATGAAAGTGTTTGAGTCACTTGCTTATAGACACATACCAGATCAAAGAAGAACCAAACTTCAGGACAAAGGTGAGGCAATGGTGTTTTGACTTCAACCTTCACTTCCTTCAACAATTCCTCAAGCCACATAGATTGACAGGCTGCATAGCATCCTGCTATGTATTCTGCTTCACAACTTGATAGAGTTATCACTTCCTGCTTCTTAGAGCACCAGGATATAGGAGCTCCATTTAATAAAAACAAGTATCCTGAGGTACTCTTCTTTTCAACCAGGTCTCCTCCATAGTCAGCATTAGAGTACCCTATTAATTCCTATTTTGTGTTTTGACAACCAACTGGGAAGATGACTCCATAATCCATTGTTCCTTTTATGTTTCTAAAGATCCTTTTAATTGCTACCATGTGAGATTATTTTGGTTTGCACATGAATCTACTCACCAATCCAACACCAAAGCACAAATTTGGCATGTTGTTACATAGAAATCTCAGTGATCCCGCCATCTGTTTATACAGTGTTTCATCCACTGATTCACCTTCTTCATCTCTGGTCAGCTTCAAGTTTACTTCCACTGGTATGTTTACCTGATTGCATGAGGCCATGTTGAACTTCTCAAGTATCTCTTTTGCATACTTCTTTTGATGCATTACCATGTCTGTTGCGATGTTATTGAATTCCAAGCCTAAGAAGTAACTCAACCTTCCCAAGTCAGTCATCTCGAATTCAGCTTTCATCATCTCCTTAAATTCCTCAATCCTTACTAGTGATGAGCCTGTCACAAGTAAGTCATCCACATATAGGCATAGGATCAACAATTTACCATCTTTACTTCTCTTGATGTACACTCCATGCTCAACTATGCACTTTTTGAAGTCAATTTTGAATAAGAAGGCATCAATTCTTCTATTCCAAGCTCTTGGGGCTTGTTTCAAGCCATAAAGAGCCTTGTTCAATTTGTAGACTAGATGTTCCTTGATTTTGACAGTGAAACCAGGAGGTTGTTGGACATGTAATTCTTCCACCAATGGTCCATGTAGAAATGTTGACTTCACATCTAATTGGAATGATGCCCAATTTCTTGCACAAGTAATGGCTAGCACCAACCTTATGGTTTCTATTTTGGCCACAACATAAACATCTGTGTAGTCTTGCCCATACTTTTGTAGGAAACCTTTGGCTACCAACCTGGCCTTATACTTCAATACTGACCCATCTGGATTGAGTTTCTGTTTGAAGATCCACTTGACCCCAATTGTGTGTTTGTTTTTAGGTAGTTCAACTAGTGTCCAGGTGCCATTTTTCTCAATTGACTTGATTTCCTCCAACGTTGCATCTTTCCATGTTGTTTTTTTTAAAGCTTCTGAGTCATCCAGGGGAATTGCTTCAGCCAACAGTGCCATGTGCATCAATTCCCCTTGATCATTGATTTGATCATCTGAGTGAATATCATAGTCATTGAGTCTGAGAGGCATAGATCTTATTCTCTATGATTTGTGTGTCCTTGGCTGTTTAGTTGAGTGTGTGGTGTTTTCTTCATAGCCAATTGCATCTGGTTCTTCTCTGAATGTTTCATCATTACTGAGTTCTAGTATCAACCTTCTCAGACTTGTTTGCATTAGTTTCCAATCCCATCTGTCATGTTCCAAGATGAGAACATCCCTGCTGATTGCATTTTTGTTCTTGATTGGATCAAGTAGTTTGTAGGCTCATGTAGGATGATACCCTATAAACACCATTACAACTAAAGTTGGACAACAATTCTGCAATAAGGCTAGCTAAGAATCCTGTGAGTCATTGGATAAGCAAGCACATAGAAGTTAGATTTCACTACTTGAGAGATCTAGTCAATAAAGAGAGGATTGAAATTGTCTACTGCAACATCGAGTTACAAATGGAAGATTCGTTCACAAAGGCTTTGAAAGCAGAAAAATTTGAACAATTTAGAAGGAAGATGGGAGTTGAATCTTGCAAATACTTGAGTTAAGGAATGATGTTGAAATAATGTTGTTAATCAAGTATTAGTTTGATAAGAGTGGAAGTTTCCTTATATAGAAAGAAGTACTTATTTCTGTTATAGTTGGTTATTAACTACTTCCTATATATCGAATGTTTGTGTTTCAGTGTAAAATGCAAGTTTCCATTCTCTCAATAACAAAGCCTACATTCAATCTCTACTCATTTCATCTTATTCTCTTTTATCTCTTCTTCAATTCTCCAACAGTTTTTTTTACCGCGTGGTTAGGAAAATATGTTACGACTGCATTATATAGTTAAGAAGGTAGATATTACCCGTGCATTTATATGGTTAAAAACACACATGTTACTCATGCATTCACATGGTTAATAATGCACATATTACTCGTGCATTCTCATAATTAGGAACTCATGTTACCCATCTATTTGAATGGTCAAGAATGTACATGTTACCTATGTATTTGAATGGTTAAGAGAGCACATGTTATTCATGCATTTACATTTAGAGTAGAGAATTGAACATGACAAACATTGATATCATTCTTAATTGTGCCTAAACAATTTCTATGCTATATAATTTTGCATTATATTAGCTCTAGGTCACATACAGTGGTGATACTGCCAATTTTTTGATGTAGCTAAAGTGAAGTTGACATGTGATATAAAAATCTGTAGCTAATGGATTCAATATCATTCAATTTTATTATAGCTTCCCGCAAAAATATTATACATATTACAATGAAAGATCAAATAATTTAATCATATGTCTTTTCTTTCATTAAGTTATTATTGGAAAATCAAAACCTAAATTTTGAATTTAGTATCTTCCTGGAATAAAAACATAAGGCTTATATATTGTACAACAATTAAAATTACAAAGGAAAGCTCAAATAATTTAATTAGGTGTCTTTTCTTTTACCATTCTTGATAGTGCGACCCTTATAAATTAGACGTTGGCAAAGAAGATTATTGGAAAAATAGCTACAAAATAATGAAATCAATGAAAATAAATCAAAAAAAAGGAAAAAGGGTACACAACCACCCTATTATATAAGCATATTCTTTGGCATTTAGTAGTCACCAAAGCTAATAGCTTGCTCTTGATATCTACATATTGTCCATTTAATTTGAAGATTTAGCAGATTGCATAGTAGCCAAAAGGTATGCTAAATGCATAACAATTTGTTTTATAGATAACTAATCACAAAAAACATCAAAATATTCAATTCCTAAACAAGTGCTAACCAACAACTCACCATTGACCGATGTTATACTATTTCTTATATAATGAATAAGAAACAATCTACAAAATAAAGAAATCATTGAGAAAATGCACTTTAAAGAACATATGTACAAAATAGTGAAAGTAGTGATTCTTTTGAATAGAAAAGTCTATAAATAAAATGAGAGATGCACATAGATATTGAAAACTAACCCATGATGATACTCCAAAGGTGATACAACAACAAGAGAAACAAATTTGAATACAACACTCATCGTCACACTCATCATTAGAGACAACTCACTACTCGAGTTATCCAACTATAACAACATATCTACTAAATAAACAAAAATAATAATAAAATAGGGACTTTTATGCAATATTTTCAATGGAAAAAAATCAATGAACAGATCTACATCCATGTCACCACTTTAAAGTTAATTATAAGGTAAGAACATGTATTTTTCTAACATCCACACAAAGAAGTAAGTGTTAGAACTTCTGATAATTTATGGGTTACAAATATAATTCTATAATTGTGTGATGGTCATTATGTAATTAGCCAAAATATAAAATGATCTTCAGTAATTAATTTGGTGGCTAAGGGCATATGTGTCATGAAATAATATAAGTGTAGATACCTTCAGACAATTTCTGATTTGATGAAGGGACTAAATCAGAAATATTGCAACTAAAGTAGTAACCACTACAGGGTTACTTTTATGAGTTATGGTCCCCATTTGTAGAGCAACAGGTTTTAAGGTGTAGGGTTAAGGAGAATAAAGGTGGATTAGGATAGTATTATCCAAGGGGATAAAACACTATCCTAGTTATCCACATCGAGATATAAGGCAAGTTCTCCTTTTTTTCAAGAATGTCTTCTTGAAACATAAGGCACACTCTCACCATAAGGCAAACACTCAAGAACTAAGAGCTCTCTCATTCCCCTCTAGAGAAGCATAAGGAAAACCGTTCGGGCTCTAACATCTGGAAGATCATCGCACCCTCATACCTTCGAGATCCCGGAAATGGCTCAACAAGGTATGTTCTTCTTCTTCACCATAAACTCATTTGAGGTTTCTTCGGTCTGGACCATGGTTGTTCGATTTGGGTTTATGTATGGGCATAAACATTAGGTTACGGGAACAAAGCCATGATCATAAGGACTTCCGCATTTAATCTATGGATTTCGGATGGAGACATTCTCCAACAAGTGGTATCAGAGCCACCCCAATATGATTCATGTGTGAAATTAGGTTTTCATGTTCTTCCCCAAATCTGGTTTGATTTAGGGTTTTGATGTTCTATTTTTGCCATCAATCAATTAAAAAAAACATTTATGCTTTTCAATATGAACATAAAAGGGATTTGAAATGAATGAATGTTGTTTTCTGTTGTTTTTCTTGAATTTTTGGATGATTTTTCGAAGAACAGCGATGCAGAAATCGCACTGTTCTCTTCTGTCGTAGTGCTCTCGCTCAAGCGAGAGTGGCTCGCCCAAGTGAGAGCTAAACAGAAGCATTGGCTTCAATTGCGCTCAAGCGAGGAGATCCTCGCCCAAGTGAGTGTACGGGCAACATAAGGCTCGCTCAAGCGAGAGACAAACAGAAACATTGGTTTCAATTGCGCTCAAGCGAGAGAACCTCGCCCAAGCGAGACTACGAAAATTTTTATGGGGCTTTGGTATCTTTGTGCCTTGGTTTTAATTGTTATTTGGTTGTCCATTAAGGTTGTCTGTCATTTTAAGTGAGCAAATTGAAGTGAGATGTCACCAAAGTGACCTCTCTCCTGAATATAACTCATGAGGAATATCAGATGTAAGTGTGTATGATTATTCATGCGGGTATTAGCTGGCCCAAATGAAAGTTAATATTTGGTCGAAGATCATATACATCTGTAATTATAAACATGTCATAATTCTAAAGTTTTATACATGTGACTGATGAATCAATCCAAAGAGGGATTCGTCAGTTGACATGCCTTATTATGAATGTTTGATCATTACAACAAGATTGCAGTTGATATCACTATCCAGAGACTTGATATTTATGGTGCACTAGGTATATTGATTTGGACATACCATTATTTTAAGCACATTGATAATTTCGAGTTGTGAGCATATTTTAATATTTTTTTGTCTTTCGTTTGAATCAGCTACATCGATTGCTTAAATATCTGCGATTTTGAATTCGGTTCCGGTCCTTAATGGTGAAAATTTTAAGGATTGGAAAGAGAACATGGAAATTGTTCTTGGCTGCATGGATCTGGACTATGCATTAAGGGTAGAGCAACCCCCTTCTCCTTTGGAATCCAGTGCCTCTGAAGAGAGGAAGGATTATGAGAAGTGGGATCGCTCTAATCGCGTTAGTCTAATGATCATTAAGCACGACATTTTAGAGGTCTTTAGGGGTACTATCTCGGATGAGATACATAGTGCCAAAGATTTCCTTGCTGAGATTGAAAAGCGCTTTGCAAAGAGCGATAAGGCGGAAACAAGTACTCTGTTACAGAACTTGATTTCCATGAGGTATCAAGGCAAGGGAAACATAAGGGAATACATTATGGGAATGTCCAACGTTGTTTCAAAACTTAAGGCCCTTAAGCTTGACATGTCGGAAGACTTGCTCATTCATTTGGTCTTACTGTCTCTTCCTGCACAATTCAGTCAGTTTAAGATTTCTTATAACTGTCAAAGGGAGAAATGGACTCTTAATGAGCTCATTTCATTTTGTGTGCAAGAAGAGGAAAGGTTGAAGCGAGAGAGGACTGAAAGTGCCCATTATGTTACTACCTCTAAAGACAAGGGCAAAAGGAAAATCACTTCAGAGCCCAAGAATGAAGCTGCTAAAGGTTCAGTGCAAAAGAAACAGAAGCATGATGATGTCTGTTTCTTTTGCAAAGATACTGGACATCAAAAGAAGAAATGTGTAAAGTATCACGCCTGGTATGCTAAGAAATGTACATTTCTTGCTTTGGTTTGTTCTGAGGTCAATTTAACTTCAGTACCTGGAAACACCTGGTGGTTAAACTCCGGTTGAACTTCTAACATCGGTGTTTCAATGCAGGGTTGCCTGAGCTATTGAAAGCCTAATCATGTTGAAAGATACATCTATGTTGACGATGGAAAATCGGTAGAAGTGGAAGCTATAGGGCATTTTAGGTTGTTATTATGTATTGGTTTGTATTTGGATTTGAAAGACACTTTTGTTGTACCATCTTTTAGACGAAATTTAATTTATGTTTCTTATTTGGACAAATTTGGTTATTGTTGTTCATTTGGAAACAATTCGGTTCAATTGTCTTTAAATTCAAATGTTATTGGAACTAGTTCACTTATGATGATTGACAACCTTTATATGCTGAATATCATAACTGATTATAGCGAAACCCTAAATGTGGAATCACGTGGTACTAAGCGTAAAATTAATAATAATAATTCAGGTGCATTATAGCACAAGCGCCTAGGTCACATTTCTCAAAAGAGAATTGAGCGTCTTGTGTCAGATGGGATTTTGGATTCCATTGACATCACAAACCTTAATGTTTGTGTTAAATGCATAAAAGGAAAACAAACCAAACAATCGAAATATGGTGCATATAGAGCTTCAGACGTCTTAGAATTGATACATACGGATATCTGTGGGCCATTCCCTACGGCTTCCTGGAATGGTCAACGATATTTCATATCATTCATAGACGATTATTCTCGTTATGCATACATTTTTATAATTCATGAAAAGTCCCAATCGGTGGACGTGTTCAAAACTTTTAAGGCTGAGGTTGAAGTAGACGTGTTCAAAGCTTTTAAGTGCGTCAGATCTGACCGTGGTGGTGAATACTACAGTAGATATGACGGTTCAGGTGAACAACGTCCAGGGCCTTTTGCCAAATACCTAGAGGAATGTGGTATAGTTCCACAGTACACCATGTCAGGATCGCCTAGCATGAATGGTGTGTCTGAAAGATAAAACCGGACTCTTAAGGACATGGTAAGAAGTATGATTTGTCACTCTACCTTACCAGAGTCACTCTAGGGAGAGGCACTTAAGACAACAGCTTATATTCTTAATAGGGTACCAACTAAGGCAACTGCTAAAACACCTTATGAGCATTGGACTGGGCGAAAGCCAAGTCTGAAGCATTTTCATGTGTGGGGATGTCCAGCTGAGGCAAGGCCTTATAGGCCTTATGAAAAGAAATTGGACTCCCGTACAGTAAGCAGTTACTTTATTGGTTACTCTGAAAAATCAAGGGGCTATAAATTTTATGATCCAAATTTAAAATCCATATTTGAGACGGGTACAACCACGTTCTTTGAGGATGTTGAGTTTGAGGGGGAAGATAAGGTTAGAAACTTTGTCTTAGAGGAAGAATCTGTATCTATTCCAGATACGATTCATATGGTTGCTTTTGAAGAAGCAAATTTGGAACCTCCTCAGGACATAGTTGCCCTACTCAAGATGAGTTAGTAAATCATGAAGTACAAACTCAAAACCCTCAAGAACATGGACAAGAGGTGCAAGAGCCTATAGCTTTGCGTAGATCCACTAGAGAAAGGAGAAATGCAATTCCGGATGATTACATTTGCTTTCTCCTGGAACATGAGGGTGATGGCTTAATGGATAATGATCCATTAAACTTTCGTGAAGCCATCCAAATTTCCAATTCGGAAAAGTGGATTGAAGGAATGAAAGAGGAGTATAAATACATGCAAGACAATAAAGTTTGGGAACTTGTCCCATTACCAGAAGGTAAGAGACCCATTGGTTACAAATGGTTTTTAAGACCAAGCGGGATTCTAATGGTAATGTGGAGAGGTATAAGGCACGTCTTGTAGCTAAGGGTTTTACTCAGAAGGAAGGGATTGACTATAAAGAGACTTTCTCTCCGGTTTCATCGAAAGACTCTCTTAGGACAATCATGGCTCTTTGGTTTGGAGCTTTATCAGATGGATGTCAAAATAGCTTTTCTAAATGGAAACGTTGATGAAAAGATTTATATGGTGCAACCAGAACACTTTGTAATGGGAGACCGAAAGAATATGGTTTGCAAATTGACAAAATCCATCTATGGGCTAAAACAGGCGTCTCGTCAATGGTACCACAAATTTCATGAGGTGATTCTCTCTTTTGGTTTTGAGATGAATTCAGTTGAAGATTGTGTGTATCACAAGTTCAGTGGGAGCAAGTATATTTTCTTGCTCTTGTATGTGGATGACATACTACTTGCCACTAATGATGTGGGTACCTTGTTAGAAACCAAGACATTTCTATCCAGTAATTTTGAAATGAAGGATCTTGGTGAAGCTTCATTTGTATTAGGAATCCAGATACACTGAGACAGATCTCGGGGTACTCTCGGATTATCACAAAAGAGCTATATAGAAAAGGTACTTAAAAGGTATGGCATACAGGACTGTAAAGCAATGGATACTCCAGTTGCTAAGGGAGACAAATTTAATCTCAATCAGTGCCCTAAAGGAAATCTGGAAATTCAAGAAATGAAAAAGATCCCTTATGCATCAGCTGTAGGGAGTCTTATGCATGCTCAAGTATGTACGCGTCCGGATATAGCGTTCATAGTTGGGGTTTTAGGCAGTTGTACTCGTCCAGATATAGCGTTCATAGTTGGGGTTTTAGGCAGATATATGAGTAATCAAGGAATGGACCGTTAGAAAGCAGCCAAAAGGGTCATGAGGTACTTAAAGGGAACAAAAGACTATATGCTCACATATAGGAGATCAGACCAATTAGAGATCATTGGGTATTCTGACTCCGATTTTGCGGGATGCCAAGATAGTAGACGGTCTACTTCAGGCTATGTTTATTTGTTAGCTGGTGGTGCGGTTTCTTGGTGTTCTGCCAAGCAAAATCTTGTTGCATCATCCACCATGGCAGCTGAATATATAGCATGTTATGAGGCATCACTTCAGTCATCATGGTTGAGAAATTTTGTCACTGGGCTGCGGATTGTGGAAAGGATTGAAAGACCACTAAAGTTATACTGTGACAATAAATCAGCCGTGTTGTTCTCCAACAACAATAGGAGTTCGGCAAAGTCGAAACACATCGACATTAAGTTCCTAGTTGTTAAGGAGAAGGTACAAAGTGGACAGCTTTCCATCGAACACTAGGCACTAACTCCATGATTGCGGATCCTCTTACAAAGGCCATCACACCCAAGGTCTTTCATGAGCATACTGCTCACATGGGTGTTCTACAGTGTGAGGATTATTTGGTTTAATGGGAGTTAAAAAGCGCACACTTTTATTATGTTCTATGTAATTTCAGTATTTTGCATGAATACTTTGTATTCAAACTTCAGTTGATTAATCATTCAGTTTGGTATTCTGTCATTATACTTTGTACAATAAGGTTTTATGTTATTATTAAGGATCTCACTAAAGTTAAGTAGGACCAGTTGAAAATTGACATGTACAGATCATATTCATGTAATTTTCATGCTACACATTTCATGATGCATCTATGTCATTTGGATGTGTCAATGTTGGTGATCATTGTTGAATTAGTCATGATTGATATGGCGAAATTCAATGTGATTCGATATGGAGACAAGACTAATGGACGAGATAATTTAGGTATGCTTAAATCATAATGGCAATATTTAAGCGCGCATTAAGGATAACACGTACAGAGAATCATATGTGTGACCAGTGGGAGATTGTTGGAATTTCTGACAATTTATGGGTCACAAATATAATTCTATAAATGTGTTATGGCCATTATGTAATTAGCCAAAATATAAAATGATCTTAAGTAATTAATTTGGTGGCTAAGGGCATATGTGTCATGAAATAATAATAAGTGTAGATACCTTCAGGCAATTTCTGATTTGATGAAGGGACTGAATCAGAATTATTGCAACTAAAGTAGTAACCACTACGGGGTTACTTTTATGGGTTATGGTCCCCATTTGTAGAGCAACAGGTTTTAAGGTGTAGGGTTAAGGAGAATAAAGGTGGATTAGGATAGTGTTATCCAAGGGGATAAAACACTATCCTAGTTATCCACATCGAGATATAAGGCAAGCTCTCCTTTTTTTCAAGAATGTCTTCTTGAAACATAAGGCACACTCTCACCATAAGGCAAACACTCAAGAACTAAGAGCTCTCTCATTCCCCTCTAGAGAAACTAAGGAAAACCATTCGGCGCTCTATCATATGGAAGATTATCGCACCCTCATACCTTCGAGATTCCGGAAATGGCTCAACAAGGTATGTTCTTCATCTTCACCATGAACTCATTTGGGGTTTCTTCGGTCTGGACCATGGTTGTTCCATTTGGGTTTATGTATGGGCATAAACATTAGGTTACGGGAACAAAGCCATGATCATAAGGACTTCCGCATTTAATTTATGGATTTCGGATGGAGATATTCTCCAACAGTAAGAACTACATAAAGCATGTACTTTTCAAATTTCATAAGTTATTTGAAGAAACCAAAAAAGAAAAAAAAGTAAACTATTATGTTCATAGTTGTTGTAAATATGAAAATATGACAATACTGAACAAAGATATACTCAAAAAAAAAAACATTTTCACCATTCCATAAAAGATTAAATTAGGTTTTTAATGTATAAAAAATAGAGTAAATTACACTAACACCTTCTAAGTTTTAGCAAAATTACATAAACCATCCCTCATTTTTACACATTCACAAACCCCATATTTTTTATACTTTCATTACAATGACGACCCATGCACGAAAAATAAGTGTAATCTTTTAAACAAAAAATTTAATAATGCAATTTAGTTAAACAAAATATGGTATATTGTGAAGACAAGTCCAAGTAATATATGAGTCAATATTTCTTTACTATTTTTGGTTCATTACGATATAGTATAAGAGCGATTTAAATAATATCTCTTTAAAATTGTTGACACATTTTGTAACAAAAAATAATAAACATACATTGATTTGTATATTATTTGGATTTGTCTCCACAACATACCATGTTTTGTTTAACTTAATTGAATTTATCACATTTTTTGTTTAAAAGATTACAATTATTTTTCATGTAGGGTGATCAGTGTAATGAAAGTATAAAAATTAGGAGTTTGTGTATGTGTAGAAAAGTGATGGGTGTTTTGTATAATTTCACTAAAATTTAGGGGGTATCGGTGTAATTTACTCTAAAAATAATACACATAATCAAAGAAAATATAAACAAAATATGAAATTGTAACGAAGAGAAACATATATGAATATAATCAAAATTAGAAGATATTGGAAAAAATCAAGGGTAAAAAAAGGCATCCCAGAACCAGAAACAATAATAGATACAAAAAAGGATAAACATGAGGAAAAAATACAAAATTAAAACAGTGATAAATACCAAAATGGGGGAAACTTACCTTCCAAATCTAGTCATGAGTTTGAGCGTGTAAGACTTTGCTTGGGAGTTATGAGGGAAAGAGAAGGAAGTGGATCCAAGGGTTAGGTGATGAAATGAAGAAAAAAGGAAGACAATCTTCTCCATTGTTTGGGATTATGAAATTTAGATCGGAGAGTAAACTAACGATAATGTAAGAATTTTTTTATTTTTTTCTTTAAAAATGTAATTAACAATGAAAAATAAACAATAATATATAATTATGTAATATTACTAAAAATATTTAGATATTTTGACATTTTAACTAAAAAAACCAAATTGGGTGGACTTTCACAATATACACATAGAGAGTTTTGGAGGATTTGAGAAACCCTCCAAAACATTCTTCTCTCCTTCATCCAACTCCCAAACAAGAGAATGGTTTTCCAAAGTCATTCATTCTTTCCCCCTCCAAAACTATACTCCCAAAAAAAACCTAAGATAATGATATCCTTGCTTATCAGACGCTAACGGAGAGAAATGTTGGATGAACACATCTACACCATAATAAAATTAGTGAGAAAACGTCAAAAAATAAGAAATCCATGAAAACATAAACAAAAAAATCAATGATAAAATAGAACAAATCTAAAAAATTAGAACACATATACAAAATAAGAACATATCTATAAAATAAATAATAAAATCAATAAAAGTGCACTTTAAATAGTAGACCTACGAAATAAGAATAGATTTAAAAATACACTTTAAAGAGAATTATTGGAAGAGAATTAAAAAAACCATAACAAATGCATAATAAAATACAAAAGAATGAAATGACTTTAGAGAAAAATACAAATGTTGGGAGAGAAATGTTGTTGGAAGAGAAAGACTCAAAAAAGGAAGAGAAGAAGAAGTGTATACAGTACATTTTATGTAAACAGTAGAATGAAGAAAGAAGAGGGAGAACATGTGTTTTGAAAAAAAAAAACAATAATGTATATTTAATAATAATTAATAGATGAAAGAGATGATTGAAAGATAAAGAGAAAGAATTATTTAACTACAATTTAATGTGAGTGTTATTTGAATTTGAATTCAACATTTATTAAAATAATGGAAAAATATAGAAGTTTATATCATGTGCCAGAGTTGATTATAAGCAAATGAATGAGTTTTGGAGGAAAAATATTGAAGGAGAGGTTGACACATGTCCATGATGATGTGACAAGAACATTCTTTTGTTATATAGTATATGGACCAGTTTTAGCATGTCATCATAAACACATGTCAATCTCTCCTTAACTATTTCCCCTCTAAAATATTCATATATTCTTACAGTGAACTCTCACATACTATATTTATCTTATACTATCTTAATATAAATATATGTGACAGTTGTCCAAAGAAGATACTATTTTCATCAAACTAACCTTTCATCTCTCTATTCTTATTTCATTTCAATTTACTTTTTAATCTTCTTCTCTATTCTTATTTTAATTTAATTATTAATATTCTCTTCTTTTGAAACTCACAAACTACTTCTCCAAAAAAAATCATCTTTATTAAACAGATATAATCTCTATTATCGTCAAACTAGACATGATTTTATACTCATTTTACTTTTGCATTACTTCATCATTCATGAATCGATCCAACGAGATGTTCACTGGTAGGTGTAATCTTATTTCATTTTTCACCGATCAAATAGTTAAAAGTCTTAAAAGAAAAAACTGTTATAATTTTGAATATATTTGGATTCTCACAACTATCATTTGGGTTTATCTACACATACTAAAGTTCTAGATTTGATCCAAAACATGTATTTTTCAAATAGATTTGGATTTAAGTGTTGAATCCATTATCATCATTAGTTATCCTGGTAAGTCATTTTGTTATGAGTTTCTTCTATATTGTTTAATTTTCATATTATAAGAATTCGATTTCGTAAAGCTTCTATACTCTTATTTCGTTATTAATTTTGTCTATTTTCTTTATTTCTAAAGATTAATAATGATGTTACAAATATATGGTTGAAGTTATGTTTTTTTTCTTCCAATTATTGATATGTCCTTCTATCTCTCAATTAACTTAAAATTTTAGGTTTTTACTTTTCCGGATGTGAAAGAACTTCTCCAAGTTATGATCTTTAGCTGCAATGCATCTTTCACTTCCCCAGTTTGATATTTTTTTATTATAGTTGATTTGTTTCTACTTTTAAATTTTATTTTTATTTTCTGGGAATGATACGTGAATAATGAAGTGATGGTCATTTTGTTTATTTGCAAAATTTAATAATGATGCTACAAATATATGGTCGAAGTTGTCTTCCTCTTCTCAATTATTGATATGTCATTCAGTTTGACAATCAACTTAAAAGTTCAGATTTTTACTTTTAGGTGTTAAGGAGCTTCTCCAAATTAGTATCTTTCGCTACAATACATCATTGACTTGTTGATTTTGGTTCCAGGTTTGCTATTTTTTTATTAAACTTAATTTGTTTCTACTTTAAAATTATGTTTTAAAATTATATGAATCGCATTAAATAGATCTTAAAACATTTTCAATTAATATCATCTAATCATTTTTTAATTTTAAATCGTTAAATAAGATATATAGTAATTGTACATTTAAATAGTAGATATTAAATTGTTCTCAATTAATATCATTTAATCATTTTTGAAATACATTTGTATACAAATGATATATTATTTATTTTGTATGAAATGTATATAAATTTGTATGTTTTTTATTACTTTTGTTTAGACCGGTCCGCAAGCTCACTCTGCCCATATCTAAAAATAGCAAAAAATGATATTTCATGATCTATTTTAAAATAGACATATTCATGCTTATCTTAATTTAGACAGATATTATTTGAGCACGCAGAAGACGATCCTATGCTAAGACTAGTTAGGATAATAGTATTGGTGATAGTGACCGGATAAGAAAGGATGCAAGTGATGTGGTCATAATTGCATTTATGAATGAGACATTGTTGATGATAGTGATAGTTGTGGCGAATGTCGAGACAATTTATCAAAGAGAAACATTGTGATGGTTAACCATTTTGTCCGTCTGATTGATATTTAGAACTTGTGTCAAAATGCCAAATTTTAACACTTTGCACATTTTTGCTGTTTCTAATATCTCAGAACTTACAAGGTTGTTTGCCTTTGGCTAGCAAAAAATGTTCAAAATATTCTGAAAATCGCATGTTGGAGTTACCTTCTGGGTTGCGTTTGGTTAATGTACTTGTAGAATATATGGGCTTATAAGAATTATTGTTATTATGTACGATTATATTTCTGAGAACTGTTAAAGAATTATTTTATTTCTGAGAACCATGATATTTATGGAAGAGTGAGTAAAGGATGTTTTTTCGTATAAGATTTAATATATATACACTAATAGTATATATATATATTACACTATCAACAAATCATCCACTAATCACTTATTAAACATCATTGACTCTCAACCCCACAAGTAATACAAATCATAAGTAGATTTTAAACTCGTTTGTATTTCCATGAGCTTTCATGGATTTGAGTGCTTAAAGTTAAATCAATACATCTTTTGTTTGAATTGCAGCTTGGTGATGAACGTCTACGTTGCCTGACGTGCATGGTGCCTCGTGATCACAAGTTTGCTACCACTTGTGTTTGCAGAGTACTCAAAACTTACGGTTTGTTTGGGAATTAGATTTTAGACAATGAGAAAGAAAAATGAAACACTAGTGAGTCATAAAATACATCTAAAATTTTCTCTTTTTATTTCCTCCCTTCCAAAACCTGACTCGCAAATATATTTTTAAAGGTCTATTTGAGAGTTGACTTTTTTAGGAGAGTAAAGAAAATGGAAAGACATCCAAGTTATTTTACATGTATATTTTATAGCTTTAAAGTCTTCCATTTTCTTTCTTTCTCTTTTAAAAACTAAATTCAGAAACACACTTTAAACAGAAAAAAGTATCATTGTGATTGCAAGAGCAGTGCAAGTGGGGACTTATAACTAAGTGGATATCACTTCTAGTATGATTTCCTTTATATTTATTTTTTATTGTCTGAACCTTCAAGGGGCTCATTTCTCCTAAATTTTATTGCCAAGCTTTTAAATAGCAATTCAGTTTTAAAAACTCTACAAATC
The DNA here is from genome assembly GCF_001865875.1 of Lupinus angustifolius. Taxonomy (NCBI): domain Eukaryota; kingdom Viridiplantae; phylum Streptophyta; class Magnoliopsida; order Fabales; family Fabaceae; genus Lupinus; species Lupinus angustifolius. Next base: position 31,129,356 of record NC_032009.1, on the reverse strand, counting down.
TTTAATATTTTGGATAATTATGGACAAATGTGGTTAATGCAGATACTATTGCCATTACAATACGGTTTAGATGACTCCTAAAATGCTATATAGGTGAGAGGTACACATCTGCTATCCCACAAGTTATGTCACTGTATGTACGATCAATTCTGATTGGTCAGAAAAATAATTAACTTTTAATTTTTTAACTTAAATAGATTTTTTCAACCAATAACAGGCTAATGGCACAACTTGTGGGACAATAGATGTGCTCTCATAGGTTAGCTATATATAGGGAATGTTAAAGCCTAACTAGACCTATGTGCTTCACATTGTGATGGGCTCTGAAGAAGTATTTTTGTTTAATACTTTAAGAGTTAATTTGAGAGTTGGATTTTGGAGGGGAAAGGAAGACTTGTGAGCCAAAAAATACACTTGTGAAATAACTCTTAAGCATTCCATTTCCCTTCTAAAATCCAACTCCCAAACAAACCCTAAGACTTAAACATTTGGCTTCAAATTATCTAACAAGAGGTTAATGTAGAATACTTTCAATGTTTCTTTTCCTTGTAATTTAGCGTTAAGATTATGATCAAGAGACTCAATACAAAGACAATCTTTCTAGTACATTTCCTCCCTTCTACTCAATCTGCGATAAGATTGTTTTGGTTAATTTCATGAGGCAACCTTAAAATCAAGTGGGAAAAAATGAGACATTTTTTAGTGCACAAGTGGTATTATTATATTATAAATAGGCTACTAAAGGGGATATGTAGCAGCATGAATGAAAACTTAAGCCATTTACACAATCATAAGTTTCAAATGAAATATCAACATTATTACACTAGAACTCACATGTTTAAACTTCCAACTCACAAAATATTTTAATTATATATAAAACAATAGATCTACTCCATGAACAAGAAAAAAGAAAATTTATATCCAAAGGCAGTAATAAAAGAATATATGCATACCAACAAGGCAATGATATAGTGGTATAAGGTCTCACTAAATCCCCAGGTAGACCAAAAGATCAAGAGTTCATTCATGGGAGCAACACTTGTTGGGAGAGACAATCATACACATCAAAAATGATTATTTTGACATTGAAATCAGGTGCTGAAGAAGCAAAATACTGGATATTCTCTCTAACTCTCAGCATGGAAGTAACAATTCCAACACACAAAAACACACAACTACCATAAAATTTCAGTGCAGCTATGACAAAATCCAAAACTCACCTCACCTGTTCTCCCATTAGCTTCCATCTCCTGCACAACAAAGGTCATCTCGAAAAATATCAGATCAATGTTGTGAGGTACTAATGCTCTAGCTTTGAATAGATCCATGTATAATCTATGGTAACTTGAACATTTTCTGAGACTGCAAGATTGAGAGCCAAACGAATATGTCGCGCAATAAGAGACAGTGCCAAAACCTCAGTTAAATGCTAAACCAGTGTCCTTCAGCTGTCTAAGACTTTCACACTTGTCCTCAATTAGAACAAGTGAATCATTCTATAGCTTTGTATTGAAGCAAGATTTTGATGTATTGAGCATAAGACTATAAACAGATAAAATTTGCAAAATACTCACTTAATAACACAAGTGGCAAATATTTTGAATATTTTTGGCAGAGAACAAGATAACAACTTCACCATACAATAAACCATTAAGCAGAATCAGCACTAATATCTCAAAATTCAGGTGAGATTGCTGTCTTACTTGTGTAAATGAAGATTTAGTAAGCAACCTTCTGAATTCTTTATGGTCATGCCTCATGTAGGATATAACTAAAGAAGTGCTAAAAGATGTTTGAATCTACAGATCAAGGACTTTTAAGCCAAACAATTGTTTTAAATGGGGGAAAAACTGTAACAGGAAAAACTTGTTGAAGACTAAAAATAACTGGACTTGCAAAAAGGGCAACAAACATCCTCACAATAGATCTTAGATACAATTTTGTTTCCTAACAGGTTAGGGAATAATGGAAAATTTCCCTAACATAATTTTGGGGAAACAATTAAGTACATGAAAATATGAGTACAATTGCAGAAGGATCAGGGATTCTACTAAAACAGAAAAGAACACAAGAAATGAAGAGAAACAAGGAAAAAATATTAACATTGGCTCAAACGAGCAATCCAATCCCCAAGCGCAATAAAAAGCTCATTAAGCTCAAAGGAAATGGCCCACCATCCTACAAAAGATGAAGAGGAAGAGATCTCCGGCTAAATCTTTTGGCTAACTGCTCCAGATGCGCCAAGCTTCTGTAAATCAATGAGGTGATTAGCTGAAGCTACTGAATACGTGCTGATAATATAACATATTTGAGTGAGATGTATCTATCAGACAGATAAAAATTCTCAAGTGCTGCACAAAATCTCGTATTTTGTATAGGATTATAGACCTTTACAGACTGTCCTAATTTGACAAGACCTTTTTTCTATTGAATTTATGAGTTGAAAATTCATATTGAAATTTATCAAGTTCAATACAGGTTGCAGGATTTTACATAAATGAAATCAATTTGACAAAGGTATAATACTTGGCAAAGTTTAACCAGGTAGAATTTATGCTGTCAAAGATATTTCCTTAGCAATATTGGTGGTTGGTCCTTAATGTTACGGGGCCATGTATACATCTGAATGTAACTTGAATCATCATTAAACTTTGGTAATTCAAAGGCAAAAATTTACTTAAGCAATCACTCAATCAATTCTGTAAAAATGAAAAGGAAAGGCCTAAATTCTAAATGCATAAAGTTCTACCTATTATGAGCTATTTTAATTAAGTTGAGTTTCTATTGTAATAAAAAAATGTGCAAGAGAGGTTTAAATACTAACCGGTCACCATTATAAGCATCAAGGACCAACTCTTCTGAAAGCTTAATCTGATGGCTGGAAGCTAAAGAATGATTTATATATCCAACAAGCACCATCAACAAGATCCTTTTGGACATGAAGTGTGGACAACGTGCAGGGCCACTTTACCTTGTGCTCAAATTTTACTTAATATAGAGGCTCTAAGACCATGCCAAGAACCAACTTTCTTAAATGCCCAAGTTTTCAGGTGCAAGCACTTGAGAGGTAATGGTTTTATATATTTAATAAAAAGCAATTTCCCAAGCCTATAGCAGTTCTCATTTGCTGTCCTGTGCATGGAACATGGAAGAATTTTGTGAGGCTAGATTTAAATAAACACTTACAGAAAAGCTAGAAATACATTATCTATTCGGGAACAAAAATTCTCGAAATGCAGTGTCTCCTTCGTTAGTAGATAAGTAATTGATAATCATTTCTGTGGTTGCAGCATCTACTGAAAAACCTTTCTCTGTCATTATTTTAAGGTATTTGATCGATTTTGCAGCCTCCTTATTGATCAGTAACCCTTGGACAAAGACATTGTAAGCACAGCTATCTGGTCGACAACCATTCTCTTCCATATTCCTCAGTAAATCTTCAGCTTCACCCAGTAGTCCTTGTTTACAGAAACCTTTAATCATAATGGTATAAGTATAAACACCAATTTTCAAGCCTTTAGCGGGTATCGAAGAAAAGAGTTGCCATGCCTCACTTATTTTTCCAGAATTGCACAACCCATCAAGCAAAATACTATAAATCACAATATTAAGATCCAAATTACTCTTCTCCATTGCCTCAAACAATGATATTGCATCAGAAAGAAGTTGACATTTACACAGGCCATTCAGTATAATTGCACAAGTCTGGAGATTGGGAACTTGGCCATATTTGTGCATACCAAAGAACAGTTCTTTTGCAGCTAATGGTCTACCGACTTGACAAAACCCTCCTATAAGAGTGGTCCAAGTGACAACATCGGGAGTGAATCCCGTATTAACCATTTCCTCTAAGAGACTCATAGCCTTATTAATGTTTTTAATCTTACACCACCCGTGGATAAGTGAGGTATAGGTTACAATGTCCGGTAAACAACCCCGGCTAACCATAAAATTAAATACTCTCATGGCCTCTCTCATTTGATTTTGCAAACAATATCTATCAATCAACGAATTAAATGTGAAGACATCCGGCCCCTCTCCCATCAGAATCATAAAGGCAATTACACTTTTAGCCTGGACAATTTTCCCTTCTTTGCAAAAAGCATCCACTAAAATATTAAGCGTTTGCAAATCTGGTGTCGTTTTCGTTTTCATCATCTCATCCAGCAAAGAACCAGCTTCTTTCCATCTTCCATATTTGCAAAGACCTTGAATCAAGCAAGTGTAAGTTACAAGGTTCGGCCGAATACCTTTGCTTCTCATTTCTAAGCACAATTCTAAAGCCTTCGACACCAATCCATCCTTGCACAAACTATCCATAATTGTGCTGTAAACTACAACATTCGGTACCCAATTTCTTTCTTCCATCTTCCTAAGCCACTCGATCGCAGTGGAAGTATCACCCGTCTTACACAATCCATTAACCAACACTCCATAAGTGTGAATATCCGAATGGTACCCCATCATTTCCATATGTTCAACCAACCCCAACGCCTTATTCATGTCGCCTTGCACACAAAGCCCATTAATAAGAATAGTGAGAGTCACCACAGAGGGCTCCAAACCAAGCTTAAACATCATCCCCAACACCGAAAACCCAAAAGGCATTGCTTTCAACCGACATAAACAATTGATCACAATATTAAGGGTAAAGGTATCAGCCTTAATGCCTAAACAAGAATACATATGCTTAATCAAAGATATAGCAGTTGTATAATGCTTCATCCTCATAATCACACCCAACAACAAAGTAAAATCCAAAACAGATGGTAAAGGGTTCATTGCAGCCATAGAATGGAAAAAATTCAAAGCTTCATCAAGGTTCTTAACTTTACCTGATCTGCACTTGTTTCTGAAGGAGTTCATGAAATGGGTTTTGTTGCTATTATGCCTCACACTGTTTTCAGTGCAATAAGGAGAGTGGGGTGAAAGGGAATAAGAGAGAGTACCCATGTGTTGAAGAAGAGGAGAACGAGGAAAAGAAGATATTTTTCGCAGCATTCAAAACATATAAACAAGGTTTCTATTGATTTGGTTGAAAACGTTGGTGAGTGGGTTCTTCCTCGTACAAAGGGTGTGAGAAAGAGAAGAAAGAAGAGGGTTTTAGTTGCAGAGGCTGGTGTTGAGGGTTTTAGGATTTTAGCTGTTATAAAGTATAACTCTTTATTTATATTTAATTATTATTATTCTTCATATAAAATAATATATTTTATTGATTATATATAAATCTTTATTTATATCTTTTTCTCAAACCTTATTTTTATTTTGGATTTATTTTTTAAATCTTATAATGATCGTACAGAGAATATATTCTATTTTTTGTATGAACAGGTATATCATTTACCATATGGATAAAGAACTACTTCATTAGGAGATCTATAGTTGTCACTTCCAATAAATATTACACATATAAATTAAACATTTTATCATTTTTTACCTAAGATGTATTTGTCTAAATCCAAAAAATACATCTCAATATACACATATTAATATATAAATATATTCTATTCTATAACTTATTCATCTTTAATAATAAATTTATTGAATTATAATTTATAAGGCAAGAATGAGCTTAACAAAATAGAAATATTGCTCCTTAGTGATCATGAGTCCGCAAGTTAAAATCTCTACAACGTTCTATTCGCTTTTAAGATAAAAATGCACACATTTATTATCTTTCCAAAATATTATGCATTGTTCAACCATTTACAACATCTAAGGTCCAACCACATGATATATTACCTCTCATTTGATATTATTTCTATAGTTGTATATATTAAGGGTGAGCAAGACTCACTCGTTTACTTAGTTTGATCTGATCATGATTAAATTTGAATATAGTTGAGTTCCGTCAAGTTTAAGGTTGAGTTCAAGTTCAAAAATTAGATTTAACCAATATTTAGGGTCGGGTAAGAAATAAACATGACTCAATTTGTCTCATGGTCACTCATTCATTATGTTTGTATGCATGTCTATTCAATTATGTACATAGTAATAACATCTCTTTGGCCTACAATATCATTGACTCTCTAATTTTTTTATCATATATGCATGATCAACAAAATATCTACATATATAACATTTCATATGTCAAATTACATATTCATAATAATAAGTAAGATTGAGAATATGTTATCTAAAAATGGTATGTGTTATATTTAGTTGGACTTGAGTCAGGTTTAGGTTCAATCCAATAGACATTTGTGGTCAGTTTAGTTTTAAGCTCAAAAAAATAATTCAACCAACATTTACAGTCAGGTAGAGAACAAACTTAATGCAACTAAACCTCACCCCTAATATATCATATCTCATTTAATTTTTTGCAAACAATATCTATTTGACCCTTTAAGTTGGTGCTAAGGAAAATTTCTAACAACAACTTCTAATCATTGTTATCATAATGTTTTGATAACATTATTTCAATAATCAAAACAATAGGATCTAACTATCTTTTCACAATATAACAGCTCTAGATCATAATAAAGTACACTAATAACTGATTCACATATTATATTTTTGTTTTCCTTAATAAATGAGTTCCAATTTTGCATACAAAATAAAATGTAGCAGGAGAACTTGTACGAATGATAAATGTATATAGGCTAAAAAGGATTTGAAGGTGTAACAGATGAAAGAAAAATGAGGCCAAGATATAAAAAATTAGAGTGTAAAAGTTTATACATTTCCATTACACTATAAACCATTTATTTCTTTTATTTATATGTATTTTCTCTGAAAAATTATCCATATTAAGTTGATTTCTTGGTTTAACTAAACATTATGAAAATGTACAGTGAAATATGGTTATTAAGAACTTATAAGAACAAATCAGAGTGGCGCAGCGGAAGCGTGGTGGGCCCATAACCCACAGGTCCCAGGATCGAAACCTGGCTCTGATATTTCAGGGAGACTTCTTCTATTTTGTTTATAAATTGTTGTTTTTGCATATTTCTTAAGTTGGATCAATGTAAAAGAAATTTTGCAATAACAATAAAAGTTCATAGTATGTGGCTTCGATTACTCTCATATTTAGCTGAAAGCAATAAAAAATTTGACCTTATATTAGTGACACAATGCTTCATCTCTTCATGCCTTCAATGGAGTAACTTTGACGAAGATGTTGCAGTTTTCTTTGTCAATTGTAATTACTAATTTTTAGTAGGTAGTGCAAAATATACCACATTTTCTATTTCCTTTCAATGGAGGCAGTTAAAACTTAAAGGAAGCAGGAATTGCATGTTAAAAGATTTGAAGTAATGCAAAGCCATTCCTAATAATATCATGTATCTTTAGTTGATAAAAATCTTATACAATTATATGAATTTGTCTCTGTTATTGTGAACTTAATCTACAGCTATATGACAATATTCAGTATCAAGTACCCACAAGATAAAATTATTTTTCATACAGGCTAAAGGGGTAAGGACCTTGTTGTAGGATAGAACCCTATGCATGAAGATTGCGACATTTGGTATTTAGTTATAAAAAAATTTCTAGTTATAATTGCTAAACATTATATCAACAGTGCCATATTGGTCTTAGGTAAATAGTGGTATTAGGTAAATCAGAAAGGGATTAAGGTGAAAATAGGGAAAAAGAGAGAAGAGAAGTATAGGAATGTTAATAATTAATTTAATATAATGTTACATTAATATAATTTGCACTTTCGAGACACATTAGGTGGAACAAGTCTTAAGCATTGAGCTGCTATTGCTAAAATATTGAATACATTTTCCTCGAAAATTTCTCCATTTACACTCCAGTCTTTGTCGGTGGTTGATAGACCTTAAAACATACTTGATTTTTGGTTCATTTGGATTAGATTTCACAATAAGGAAGTGAAGAAATAAGTTGAGTTTCATTCACTAGTCTCAAGTTATTGCACTCCACAACTTGAAAAGCCAAATAACTAGGATGGAATTGTTGATTTAATGTGTTAATTTGAGGTGGTTCCGAGCATTTTCTTCCTCAATTTATATATACTGGCTGGCTTTCACATGAGCTATAGAAATTGGGTATGCTAAAATCATCATCTCATAATTAACTTCAATTCATTAGGAACAAGCAATTGGGACATTTGAATCAGGTATATCTTGTGTTGAATAAGTGAACATATTAGATAAAATAAAATTAGAAACAAATGCATTCGAGTGAAAGTTGGAGTAGCTCCTATTATAAAATATGAGTAAGGCTCCTCTCCATTAATGGAGAGGCAAGTGACACACATTAACACACAAAATACAACATGTAATAACAATTTTACCCTTTTGTGTATTATGAAATTACCTTTTTGTCATTAAAAATGTGAGCAAAACAATCATTTGCCTCTCCATTAATGGAGACAATCCTTGTTCATAGAAAATATGGTAGAATTATGACTTAATATGGACATGTGTGGAGGACATATGTAGATACATTCGTAAGAATAGTAAATCAAATAGAGATTAATCCAATTCCAAGAAAAAGAAGAGGCAAGAAAAACCATAGACAAAACAATTAAAAAAGACTTATATAAAAAAATATTATGAGGTCGTTTGATATCCTTCTTACTCAAATAAATGCAAACAAATGGAGCTGTGAAGAGAGATCTATACACTAAAAAGTCTAAAGCAAAACCAGTTTTAATTCCAAGGACTAATATTTTTTTATACTATCAAAAATATTTTTTAACTTCTCGGTAAGGAATTAATCTTTTAGGGTGTGTGACTCCCCAATTAATGTCGCTCATAGAAATCAAACCTTAATCTTTTGGTCTTTTTGATAATCTAACGGGTCTTATACCACTATAACAACACCACTCATGTTGCACATAAAACAGCAATTTTTTATTTGTGCATGTATATTATCTTTTTTCTACAAAGCAAAAAGACAGAATAGCACACCTATCAAAACAACCATCATAGTGCAAGTAAAAAAGACAATGTTTTATTCTTCTGCAAGGTGCATGTTCACTACAATGAAGAAACAATGGAAAGAGACAAATATAATGAAGTAAGGTACTTCATATCCTTATTCTCCCCATTGAACAATCCCAGCTCTTCATTTTCTACACCTGCAAATCATGGAGCACCCTCTTCTGTAAGGGTTTGACTGTGGTGGCACACAGTTTTTACCACAGGTTGCTATGTTTTGTTTCATAGCTTCCAAAGTAATGTGCTTATTTGCTTGAGCATGTTTCTGAGTTTTTTGAGAATCCATCTTCAGTTTTACAAAGAAGTTCACTGCTTCATGTGTTGAATATGAGATCAAGTCATGTCTATTTATAGTGTTAATATGTGAAAAATGAGAAATTAGAAGTTTAGAACCATTGGAGGTGGACAAGGAATAAGACATGAGGAATAAGTCCACCTTCAATTATTTATCTTTGTTCTTAACTTTTCTCTAGAAACTAGAAAGATGGTTCTGTAATAATATGGTTTATTCTCTGATTCCTTGTTGCCTTTGTGTTTAAGTAATGTTTGTCTTTACTTAATAGTATACTACTGTTATAGTCATAATAGCACATAAATACATACCTATGTGCATCAACTCTTCTTTTATATTGGTTATATTTTTTATCATTATTCACATCTTATAAATTTGAAAATGGATTCATTGTTTTAAATTCCGAATTGCATACCGAATCACAATGATGAAACCACATTTAATCACATCAGACTCAGACTACATCGATTGAGAAACATTTTTTAATCGCAAACAAATTCATGCTAGAGTCCGTATCACAATGGTCTCAATAATCGCAATTATATTAATCACACAATTATCCCCGTAATAGTCGCTGTAACGACAATTTAATTCACTGCATTATATTAGTACTCAAAATATTTGAAGTGCACAATGTTTTAATCATGAGAGTTCATATCAGTGCTTCTGGTGTCATTGCTGTTAATTTGTGTCCTAATCAGAATGATTCATTAGTCTTCAAAACTTTGTAAATGAGAAAAATTCCTCACAAGTTACAATCATAATGTTAGAATTTCTGTCAATTTATGGGTCACAAATATAATTCTATAATTGTGTTATGGCCACTATGTAATTAGCCAAAATATAAAATGATCTTCAGTAATTAATTTGGTGGCTAAGGGCATGTGTCATGAAATAATATAGGTGTAGATACCTTCGGGCAATTTCTGATTTGATAAAGGGACTGAATCAGAATTATTGCAACTAAAGTAGTAACCACTACGGGGTTACTTTATGGGTTATGGTCCCCATTTGTAGAGCAACCGGTTTTAAGGTGTAGGGTTAAGGAGAATAAAGGTGGATTAGGATAGTGTTATCCATAGGGATAAAACACTATCCTAGTTATCCGCATCTAGATATAAAGAACTCTCCTCATAAGAAACTTCTTCTCACCATAAGGCAAACACTCAAGAAAAGAGCTCTCTCATTCCCCTCTAGAGAAGCATAAGGAAACCATTTGATGCTCTAACATTTGAAATATCATCGCACCCTCATACCTTCGAGATTCCGGAAACGACTCAACAAGGTATGTTCTTCATCTTCACCATGAACTCATTTGGGTTTCTTCGGTCTGGACCATGGTTGTTCCATTTGAGTTTATGTATGGGCATGAGCATTAGGTCATGGGAACAAAGCCATGGTCATAAGGACTTCCGCGTTTAATCTATGGATTTCAGATGGAGTAATTCTCCAACAAGTGGTATCAGAGCCACCCCAATTTGATTCATGGGTGAAATTAGGGTTCTTGCTTTTCTTCCCCAAATCTGGTTTGATATAGGGTTTTGGTGTTTTGTTTATACCATGAATCGATTAAGAAAAACATTTATGCTTATCCATATGAACATAAAAGGAATTGAAATGAATGAATGTTGTTTTCTGCTGTTTTTTCCTTGATTTTTTGAAGAACAGCGATGCAGAAATAGCATTGTTCGTCTTCTGTCGCAATGCTCTCGCTCAAGCGAGAGTCTCTCGCCCGAGCGAGAGTGGCTCGCCCAAGCGAGAGCTAAACAGAAGCATTGGCTTCTAGTGCGCTTAAGTGAGGAGATCCTCGCCCAAGCGACAGCTCGCCCAAGCGATTGTACGGGCGACATAAGGCTCGCTCAAGCAAGAAGGTCCCGCTCAAGCGAGAGACAAATAGAAGCATTGGTTTATATTGCGCTCAAGCGAGAGTACCTCGCCCAAGCGAGAGAGTACCTCGCCCAAGCGAGAGAGTACCTCGTCCAAGCGAGAATACGATAAAGTTTATGGGGTTTTGGTATCATTGTGCATTGATTTTAATTGTTATTTGGGTGTCCATTAAGGTTGTCTGTTATTTCAAGTGAGCCAATTGAAGTGAGATGTCGCCAAAGTGACCTCTCTCATGAATATAACTCACGAAGAATATTAGATGTAAGTGTGTATGATTATTCATGCGGGTATTAGCTGGCCTAAAGGAAAGTTAATATTTGGCCGAAGATCATACACACATGTGGTGATAAACATGTTATAATTCTAAAGTTTTAAACATGTGACTGATGAATCAATCCAAAGAGGGATTCGTCGGTTGACATGCCTTATTATAAATGTTTGATCATTACAACAAGAGTAC
>NC_032009.1:31115109-31117705 GCF_001865875.1 Lupinus angustifolius | reverse complement strand
TTAGAGTTCTTGATAAGAAAGAACAAGGTTCTTGGCTGGGGCAACCCCGAAAGAAAGGTTTTGTTTGTCGGAAGGAAGGGAGTCAAACCATAGAATAAGGTTCTTTATTTTCTTGTGAATGTCTAAGTGTTGTAATTGGAAGAAGTGCTTGTAAAACATTGATTCAATTATAGTGAAGAAAATCTCCAAGATCAGCCGGGAGGCCGGGATGTAGTTTGCAAGTGGACACGCAAACGAACCAAGATAAAAATCATGTTGCAGGATTTTTTCTCTCTCTCTCTCTCTTTCTCTCTTTATTGCATTTAATCGGTTAACTTGTATAGTAGATTTAATTGCTATATTATGTCTCTGTGCTATACTGTTAATACTCTGATAAGATTGTAAGCTCTGTGTATTCATTTTAATATCGGTTAATTGTCGTGCAAGAAACCGAATCTGTTTGAGCTTGCTGTTCTGTTTTAATCGATTAAGCCAATTGCGTTAATCGATTATCTCTATTCCTTTAATCGATTAATCTAGGGTAATTCAGCATTAAGTGTTGTTTTCGAAAAGCGGATATTCTAACCGCTACACCTATTCAACCCCCCCTTCTAGGTGTATTTTAACCACTGATACCTAACAATCAAGAATCAATTTAGGACAGTAAAGATCAGCAATCATCATTGCTTTCATTGTAAGAATAATCTATTTTTTCGAAGAATCAACATAATCGATTAACACTAACTATAGTCGATTAAGACAACTGTCAATTATCGATTAACCCTGTTATTAATTGATCAACTACAGCAGTGTTCTGTTCTACGCATAAATCGGAAAAGCAGGATTAGTGATCCGCTATACCTATTCACCCCCTCTAGGTGTGTTTAACCTTATTGGTACCCAACAATATATGTGCTTTCATGCAATTTATATGTATTTTGTGTTTCTATGCAATGTATTTATGTGTTGTATGTATGTTTTTGTAGTCAACTTTTGATGTTGGTGAGGAGCATAAGAATTACATTCCTAAATATGCTATTACGGTTCTCCGACAATTTAGAACTGATGTCGGCAAGTGTATCGGAGATCCTGATGACAATGTCAACGTTAAACCTCCAACCAAATATGCAAATGTCATTGAAGAGGAGGATTGGAAGGCTTTTGTCACTACACACACAAGACGAGCCTTTCTTGGTAAAATCATCTTCTTTGTATTGACTTTATTCTTATACTTTTGTATATACATATATTTGATTGTTGATGTTAATGTTGTTTGTTTTTGAAGAAAGTAAGTAATGAAAACCGTAAGAGGGCATATAAGCTTTTGTATCCATATCGAGCTTCTCGAGCAGGGTATAGAGGAATCGAGGGAAAAATTGTAAGTATTGTGAGATTGTAAGTTCATTATTGATTATATTTTTTATCCATATCTAATTACATTATTATTTGTTATGTTTTGACAGCTGAAATAAAACGATACACCTTCGAGTGCACATACAATAGACCTCGATGTTCTATGGGTAGATGCCCGTAAGAACAAGGACAATGTCATCAATAATGAACAAGTTCAAGAAGTGGCAAACCGTGTTGTAAGTGCCTATCATTTAATTAAGCTTGATTTACATACTTTATTTATCAATGTGATTAATTAACATTATGTTTTTTCTTGATGTGTCAGGTTGCCCTAAAATAAAAGAAGGGAGAGCTACAGACCCCAGATAATCAGATGGTACTCGATAAGGCACTAGGGCTGCTTATGTACTCTGGCGTATCCGGGGTGCAAGATTTGGGGTTAGCAAACAAACATTTGTACGCCATCAAAATCGTGCAACCAAAACCCAATTGGCTCGGATCTAGAACCAATTGGATACCCTCATGCAACAGTTCAATGAACTCAAATATTCAATAAAATGAAGGAAGTTGAGGGGCATCAACAAGCTGACGATGTTCCTTCTAGCATCAATGAGAGTTGCACACATGCTCCTCACAATAATCCTATTATTGAGGTAATTTAATTAACTAATTTTAATTTATTTTCCCTTTACTTTAATTATATTCGTAAACTAATTATATATTTTAACTAACATATAGGGAATCAATACTTCCAAACTGTACCTGGATATCCCATCTAGGCAAGTATTGGGTGTTGGTAAAGAGCACAACTCTCAGATGCTATGCTACATAATGCACCTATCCCACCCAATCATGTGAAGGTCTCAATTGATGTTACAATCGATGATGATGTATTGCTGCAAACTCCTCTTGATGAGGATATCTTGATAGTGGGAGGGACTATAGGTGCTTATGTGACTTGACCAATAGACCTTGTACAAGTAGTTCCCGGTAAGGTATGATTTTTGCCTTACGCTCATTTATATATTTATATACTTTGATTTGTAATTGATATGTTTTGTATTGAATATTTCAGGAAAATGTACACTCCAGACCTAGTGAAAAGGATTTAGATGGCTTAGTGATATCCCCTCCCATAGTAGAACATCTACCGAACATCTACCTAAGGTTAACAAACAAAAAACTAAGCTTCCAAAGTCTACTAAGTCATCTTCGGTGGAAGTGAGCTCCAAAAAGATCAACTTCTGTACTTGGCTGTTTAAGC
>NC_032009.1:31114216-31115009 GCF_001865875.1 Lupinus angustifolius | reverse complement strand
CGACCTCATCCTCATCCTCATCCAATCCTCATCCTTCTCCTCATACTCCTTGTCCTCCTCGTCCTCCTCCTCATCCCATACTCATCCTCATTGTCACCCCATCCTCATCCTACCCTCCTCTTCATCCTCATCCCATACTCATCCTCATTGTCACCCCATCCTCATCCTACCCTCCTCTTCATCCTCATCCTATCTTTGTCCTCATCCTCATCCTCATCCTATCCTCATCCTCCTCCTCATCCTCATCCTCATCCTATCTTCCTCCTCATCCTCATCTTATCCTCATCCTCCTCCTCTAATTCCTCATCCTATCCTCGTCCTCATCCTCATCCTCATCCTCATCCTATCCTCCTCCTCATCTTCATCCTCATCCTATCCTCCTCATCCTCATCCTATCCTCATCCTCATCATCATCCTCCATCTCCAATTCCTCATCCTATCCTCGTCCTCATCCTATCCTCGTCCTCATCCTATCCTCATCCTCATCCAATCCTCATCCTATCCTCCTCCTCGACCTCATCCTCATCCTATCCTCATCCTCCTCGTCCTCCTCCTCATCCTAACCTAATTCTTATCCTATCCTCATCCTCATCATATCCTCGTCCTCATCCAATCCTCTTCCATTCCTCATCCGCATCCTCATCCTCATCACCATTCTACCCTCCTCTTCATCTTCATCCTCATCCTCATTCTATCTTTGTCCCCATCCTCATTCTATCCTCATCCTCTTCCTATCCTCCTGCTCCAATTCTTCATCCTATCCTCGTCCTCATCCTATCCTCATCCTCATCCT
>NC_032009.1:31113663-31114116 GCF_001865875.1 Lupinus angustifolius | reverse complement strand
CATCATATCCTCGTCCTCATCCTATCCTCATCCTCATCCTCTTCCTCATCCTATCTTTGTCCTCATCCTCATCCTATCCTCATCCTCATCCTGATGCTATCCTCATCCTCCTCTTCATCCTCATCCTACCCTCATCCTCCACCTCCAATTCCCCATCCTATCCTCATCCTCCTCGTTCTCCTCATCCTATCCTCCTCTTCATCCACAAACTCATCCTCATCCTATCCTCCTCCTCATCCTCATCCTCATCCTCCTCCTTCTCCTCCTCCTCCTCCTACTCCTCATCCTATCCTCATCCTCATCCTATTCTCATCCTCCTCCTATCCATATCCTCATCCTCCTCCTCCTCCTCCTCATCCTATCCTCATCCTCACCATCCTCCTCGTCCTCCTCGCACCCTCATCCATTCTCATCCTCATCCTCATCCTATCCTCCTCATCCTCATCCTCATCC
>NC_032009.1:31111728-31113563 GCF_001865875.1 Lupinus angustifolius | reverse complement strand
CTCCTCCTCCTCCTCATCTTATCCTCATCCTCATCCTCATCCTATCCTCATCCTCATCCTTTTCCTCCTCCTCATCCTATCCCCATCCTCTTCCTCATTCTATCCTGATCCTCACCCTCAACCTATCCTCATCCTCATTCTATCCTCCTCCTCATCCTATCCTCCTCCTAATCCTCATCCTCATCCTCATCCTCCTCCTCCAATTCCTCATCCTCATCCTATCCTCCTCCTCATCCTATCCTAATCCTATCGTCATCCTATTCCTATCCTCATCCTATCCTAATCCTATCCTCATCCTATGCCTATCCTCATCCTTTCTTCATCCTCTTCCTTATCCTATCCTCATCCTCATCCTCATCCTCCTCCTCATCCTAGTCCTATCCTCATCCTAATCCTCATCCTCATCCTATCCTCTTCCTCACCCCATCTTCGTCCTCACACTCTTTCTCATCCCATCTTCGTCCTCACCCTCATCCTATCTTCATCCTCTTCCTTATCCTATCCACGTCCTCATCCTCATCCTAATCCTCATCCTCATCCTATCCTCTTCCTCATCCTCATCCTCATCCTCCTCGTCATCCTCATCCTCATCCTCGTCCTATCTTCATCCTCTTCCTTATCCTATCATCGTCCTCATCCTATCCTCATCCTCATCCTAGTCCTATCCTTCTCCTCATCCTAGTCCTATCCTCATCCTTATCCTATCCTCTTCCTCATCCCATCTTCGTCGTCATCCTCATCCAATCCCCATCCTCATCCTCATCCTATCTCATCCTCATCCTATCTCAACCTCATCCTCATCCTATCCTCCACCTCATCCTCATCCTCATCCTCCTCCTCCAACTCCTCATCATATCCTCGTCCTCATCCTATCCACATCTTCATCCTTCTCCTCCTCCTCTTATCCTCCTCCTCATCCTCATCATATCATCCTCCTCCTCCAATTCCTCATCCTCATCCCCATCCTCATCCTACCCTCCTCTTCATCTTCATCCTCATCCTCTTGCTCATCCTATCTTCGTCCCCATCCTCATCCTCCTCCCGATCTTCATCCCCATCCTTATCCTATCCTAATCATAATCCACATTCTCATCCTCATCCTCATCTTATCCTCATCCTCATTCTATCCTCATCCTATCCTAATCCTCATCCTCATCCTCATCTTCGTCCTCACCCACATCCTTTCCTCCTCCAATCCTCATCCTCGTCCTCGTCCTATCCTCATCCCCATCCTCATCCTACCCTCCTCCTCATCCTCATCCTCATCCTCATCCTATCCTCATCATCATCCTCATCCTCATCCCCATCCTCATCCTACACCCCTCTTCATCCTCATCCTCATCCTCTTCCTCATCTTATCTTCGTCCTCATCCTCATCCTATCGTCTTCCTCATCCTCATCCTTTCCTCTTCCTCATCCTCATCCCCTTCCTCATCCTATCCTAATCCTCATCCTCATTCTTATCCTCATCCTTATCCTCATTCTCATCCTCATCTTCGTCCTCACCCTCATCCTTTCCTCCTCCAATCCTCATCCTCGTCCTCGTCCTATCCTCATCCCCATCCTCATACTACCCTCCTCTTCATCCTCATCCTCTTCCTCATCCTTTCTTTGTACTCATCCTCATCCTATCCTCATCCTCATCCTCCTCTTCATCCTCATCCTCATCCTACCCTCATCCTCCTACTCCAATTCCCCATCCTATCCTCATCCTCATCCTATCCTCGTCCTCATCCTTTCCTCATCCTCCTCTTTCTCCTCATCCTATCCTCGTCCTCATCCTCAACCACATCCTCATCCTATCCTCCTCCTCATCCTCAACCTCATCATATCCT
>NC_032009.1:31111019-31111628 GCF_001865875.1 Lupinus angustifolius | reverse complement strand
CCTCCTCTTCATCCTCATCCTATCTTCGTTTTCATCCTCATCCTATCCTCTTCCTCATCCTTATCCCCATCCTATCCTCTTCCTCATCCTTATCCCCGTCCTAATCCTATCCTAATCCTCATCCTCATCCTCATCCATCCTCATCCTCATCCTACCCTCCTCCTCATCCTCATCCTCCTCCTCATCCTATGCTCATCCTCATCCCATTTTCGTCCTCATCCTCTTCCTCATCCCATGTTCGTCCTCACACTCATCCTATCCTCATCCTATCCTCCTGCTTATCCTCATCCTCCTTCACCAATTCCTCATCCTCCTCCTCATCCTGATCCTATCCTCAATCCTAATCCTCATCCTCATCTTCGTCCTCACCCTCATCCATCCTCATCCTATCCTCCTCCTCATCCTCATCCTCATTCTCATCCTCCAACTCCTCATCGTATCCTCGTCCTCATCCTATCCTCATCCATCCTCCTCCCCCTCCTCATCCTATCCTCCTCCTCCTCATACTCATCTTATCCTCATCCTCATCCTCATCCTAACCTCATCCTCCTCCTCCTCCTCCTCATCCTATCCTCATCCACATCCTATCCTAGTCCTCATCCTATCCTC
>NC_032009.1:31108943-31110919 GCF_001865875.1 Lupinus angustifolius | reverse complement strand
CCTATCCTCTTCCTCATCCTCATCCCCATCCTCATCCTCATCCTCATCTTCATCCCCACCCTTATCCATCCACATCCTCATCCTATCCTCCTCCTCATCCTCATCCTATGCTCATCCTCATCCCATTTTCGTCCTCATCCTCTTCCTCATCCCATGTTCGTCCTCACCCTCATCCTATCCTCATGCTATCCTCCTCCTTATCCTCATCCTACTCCTCCAATTCCTCATCCTATCTTCATCCTGCTCCTCCGCCTCATCCTCATCCTCATCCTATCCTCATCCTCATTCTATCCTCATTCTCATTCTCATCCTCATCCTCCTCCTCATCCTCATCCTCATCCTATCCTCATCCCCATCCTATTCTCGTCCTCATTCTAATCCTCATCGTCATTTTCATCCCCATCCTCATCCTACCCTCCTCTTCATACTAATTCCCTTCCTCATCCTATCTTCGTCCTCATCCTCATCCTCATCCTCTCCTCTTCCTCATCCTCATCCTCATCCTATCCTCATCCTCCTTCTTATCCTATCCTCATCCTCATCCTATCCTCATCCTCCTTCTTATCCTATCCTCATCCTCATCCTATCCTCATCCTCCTTCTTATCCTATCCTCATCCTCATCCTATCCTCATCCTCCTTCTTATCCTATCCTCATCCTCATCCTATCCTCATCCTCCTTCTTATCCTATCCTCATCCTCATCCTATCCTCATCCTCCTTCTTATCCTATCCTCATCCTCATCCTATCCTCATCCTCCTTCTTATCCTATCCTCATCCTCATCCTATCCTCATCCTCCTTCTTATCCTATCCTCATCCTCATCCTATCCTCATCCTCCTTCTTATCCTATCCTCATCCTCATCCTATCCTCATCCTCCTTCTTATCCTATCCTCATCCTCATCCTATCCTCATCCTCCTTCTTATCCTATCCTCATCCTCATCCTATCCTCATCCTCCTTCTTATCCTATCCTCATCCTCATCCTATCCTCATCCTCCTTCTTATCCTATCCTCATCCTCATCCTATCCTCATCCTCCTTCTTATCCTATCCTCATCCTCATCCTATCCTCATCCTCCTTCTTATCCTATCCTCATCCTCATCCTATCCTCATCCTCCTTCTTATCCTATCCTCATCCTCATCCTATCCTCATCCTCCTTCTTATCCTATCCTCATCCTCATCCTATCCTCATCCTCCTTCTTATCCTATCCTCATCCTCATCCTATCCTCATCCTCCTTCTTATCCTATCCTCATCCTCATCCTATCCTCATCCTCCTTCTTATCCTATCCTCATCCTCATCCTATCCTCATCCTCCTTCTTATCCTATCCTCATCCTCATCCTATCCTCATCCTCCTTCTTATCCTATCCTCATCCTCATCCTATCCTCATCCTCCTTCTTATCCTATCCTCATCCTCATCCTATCCTCATCCTCCTTCTTATCCTATCCTCATCCTCATCCTATCCTCATCCTCCTTCTTATCCTATCCTCATCCTCATCCTATCCTCATCCTCCTTCTTATCCTATCCTCATCCTCATCCTATCCTCATCCTCCTTCTTATCCTATCCTCATCCTCATCCTATCCTCATCCTCCTTCTTATCCTATCCTCATCCTCATCCTATCCTCATCCTCCTTCTTATCCTATCCTCATCCTCATCCTATCCTCATCCTCCTTCTTATCCTATCCTCATCCTCATCCTATCCTCATCCTCCTTCTTATCCTATCCTCATCCTCATCCTATCCTCATCCTCCTTCTTATCCTATCCTCATCCTCATCCTATCCTCATCCTCCTTCTTATCCTATCCTCATCCTCATCCTATCCTCATCCTCCTTCTTATCCTATCCTCATCCTCATCCTATCCTCATCCTCCTTCTTATCCTATCCTCATCCTCATCCTATCCTCTTCCTCATCCTCATCCCCATCCACATGCTATCCTCTTCCTCATCCTCATACTTATCCTACCCTCC
>NC_032009.1:31108212-31108843 GCF_001865875.1 Lupinus angustifolius | reverse complement strand
CATCCTCATCCTCATCCTCATCCTATCCTCATCCTCATCCTCATCATATCCTCATCCCCCTCCTCATCCTCATCCTCATCCTTATCCTATTCTCCCCCTCATCCTCATCCCCATCCTCATCATATCCTAATCCTCATCCTCATCCTCATCCCATCCTCATCGTCGTCTTCATCCTATCCTCGTCCTTATCCAATCCTCATCCCCATCCTCATCCTACCCTCCTCTTCATCCTCATCCTCTTCCTCATCCTATCTTTGTCCTCATCCTCATTATATCCTCATCCTCCTCCTCCTCCTCATCCTCATCCTATCATCATCCTCCTTCTCAACTTCATCCTATCCTCCTCCTCATCCTCATCCTATCATCATCCTCCTTCTCAACATCCTCATCCTCTTCCTCATCCTATCTTTGTCCTCATCCTCATTATATCCTCATCCTCCTCCTCCAATTCCTCACCCTATCCTCATCCTCATCCTATCTTCGTCCTGATCCTATCTTCATCCTCATCCTCATCCTATCCTCCTCCTCGTCCTCATCCTATCCTCATCCTCATCCTCATCACCATCCTCATCCTACCCTCCTCTTAATCCTCATCCTATTTTCGTCCCCATCCTCATCCTATCCTCATCCT
>NC_032009.1:31093088-31108112 GCF_001865875.1 Lupinus angustifolius | reverse complement strand
CATCCTCATCCTCATCCCCATCCCCATCCTCAACCTAATCCTCATCCTGATCCGCATCCGCATCCCCTTCCTCATCCTCATCCTCATCCCCACCCTCATCCCCATCCCCATCCTCATCCTCATCCTAACCACCTCCTCATCCTCATCCTCTCCTCATCCTCATCCCTTCTTCGTCCTCATTCTCTTCCTCAACCCATCTTCGTCCTCATCCTCATCCTACCCTCCTCTTCATCATCATCCACTTCCTCATCCTATCTTCCTCTTCATCCACATCCTCTTCCTCATGCTCATCCTCATCCCCATCCTATCCTATCTTCATCTTCATCTTCATCCTCATCCTATCCTCATCCTCATCCTCCTCCTCCAACTCCTCATCCTATCCTCTTCCTCATCCCATCTTCGTCCTCAACCTCTTCCTCATCCCATCTTCATCCTCAAACTTATCCTCATCCTCTTCATCCTCCTCCTCCAACTCCTCATCATATCCTCGTCCTCATCATATCCTCGTCCTCATCCTATTCTCATCCTCATACTCCTCCTCATCCTATCCTCTTTCTCATCTTCATACTCCTCCTCATCCTATCTTCATCCTCATCCTATCCACGTCCTCATCCTATCCTCATCCTCATCCTACCCTCCTCTTCCAACTCATCCTCTTCCTCAACCTATCTTCGTCCTCATCCTCATCTTCATAAATTCCTCGACTTGTTTTTGAATTTCATTAGTCTCTTGAGGATTGCTCCTATAGGCAGGCCTATTGGGCAATGATGCACCAGGAATCAAGTCAATATGATGTTCAATGCCCCTTAAAGGTGGAAGTCCACTAGGGACTTCTTCAGGGAATACATCATTGAACTCATTCAAGAAGTCTTTCAAATTTTGAGGCATAGAAGCCTTATCAATAGCCGTGCTATTTAAGCAAAAACTTTGGCACAAAAGTAAGTACATGGGCTGCCTTGTGACTAGGGCATGCTTTACTTCACTTTTTGTGACAAAGTAGCTTTTCTTTTGATCCTTTCGATCATTCTTCTTGACTTGGCTAGAGTCTATGGTTTCAGCCGTGACCTCCTTTTTCTCTTGGTCAATCTTTTCTTTCAGCCTACGCTGATCATCACTCACTTGTTTTGGGGACAAGGGTGATAAGACCATTTTATGATTATTATGCATAAATGTGTACTTGTTAGTACGCCCTTCATGGGTAGCATTTTTATCATATTGCCATGGTCTTCCCAATAGCATATGGCTGGCCTCCATGTTGACCACATCACATAGGACTATGTCCTCATATTTTCCAATGGAAAAAGGGACCTCAACTTGCTTATTCACGACCATCTCCCCCACATCATTAAGCCATTGCAGCCTATATGGTGTTGGGTGTGCCTTGGTGATAAGCTTCAATTTAGACACCGTTCTTGTGCTAACCACGTTAGCACAACTTCCTCCATCAATGATGAGGGTACATATGTTACCTTGTACAAGGCAGCGAGCATGAAAAATGTTTTCTCTTTGACTTTCCTCATGATTTCGGTTTTGACTCCCAAGGAGCCTCCTAACCATGAGTAGGTCTCCATCGGGCATATTAAGATCACCCTCATTGTCATGTTCTTCATCACTAGCTGACTCAGATTGGGACTCAATGTCCCCATTTAGAACCATCATAGTTCTTCTTGTAGGGCATTGAGACGCAATATGGCCACGCCCCAAACATTTAAAACATTTTATATCACGGCTCCTTTGATTTGGATCAAGGGGCTGCTTACCTTGGGACTTGGTTGTCCCCACGGCTTCTTTAGAACTAGGGACAATTTCTTTTGTTGCATTGCCCTCCTTCTTGCTTTTGTCTTTCCAAGTATTTGGTGGATACTTGGTTGTTGAATTAGAGGAGTACTTAGACTTCCTCCTCTTGATTTGTTGCTCTACCTTGATGGCCTTTTGGACAAGGTCATCTAACTCAACATATGGTTGAAGCTCCACAATATCCTGAATTTCAGGGTTCAACCCATGTAGGAACCGAGCCATTGTAGCTTCTCGGTCCTCATGGAAGTTGGACCTAAGTAAGGCCAGCTCCATCTCCTTGAAGTATTCATCAACCGATTTGTTACCTTGAGTTAGTCTTTGCAATTTGTTATGCACATCTCTTTGGTAGGAACTTGGAACAAACCTTCTCCTCATCACCCTCTTCATCTCCCCCCAAGTATTTACTACTTCCTCACCATACCTCCTCCTCTCCTTTTGGATCTGGTCCCACCACACCATAGCATATTCCTTAAATTCTAGGGCAGCAACCTTTACCTTCTTTTCCTCACTATAGTGTTGGCATTCAAACACTTGTTCCATCTTTAACTCCCACTCATGATAGGCCTCAGGGTTATTAAGTCCTAGGAATGTAGGGACTTTTATTTTTACTCCCTCTAACCTATCCTCCCTCCTCCTATCTCCACGGCCTCCTCTCTCACGACCACCTCCCTCACGGCCACCCTCAAAATCATCCTCCTCATACCTTCCTCTCCCATATCCTCCCTCATACTCATCCTCCTCTCGCCTACCTCTCCTCTCACCATGGCCCTCCTCCTCCTCATACCTATTTCTCCTCTCAACATGGCCCTCCTCCTCCTCATACCTATTTCTCCTCTCACCATGGCCCTCATCCTCACGGCCACCTCTTCTATCTCTCCTCCTCCTTCTCCTATGATCTATCTCACTACTAGAGTCACCCTCCAGCCTCCTAACATCTATTCTCATTTCATCCATTTGCCGTTGTAGGGCCTGAAATTGGGTGCTTATCATGGCATGTAGCACGGCTGTCCTTGGTGATAATGGAGAACCACTATCTTCTGGACTAGCCATAATGTCACTCTCCTTACTCTTCTCTCAAGTGTTTACACTCTCTCACTTTTCTCTCAATTTTCTCCTTTGATTCTTGAGTGAGTCAAGTGATCAAGTTGTAGTATCAAAAACGTGTGACAAGTTCACAAGATTACCAATTTATTTGGTTTGTGGCTCGGCTGGATTGTGTGTAGGTTGTAGGGTAGTGTTTGTGTAGGTTTTGTGGGTTAGGGTTAGGTTTTGGTCTCGGTTTGGGTAGGTTTTTGGGTTAGGTTTAAGGTTTTGTGTTTGGCTTGATGTGTTTGGGTTAGGGTTAGGGTTTATATTCGGTTTGTGTAGGTATTTGGTGTTTTGGGTTGTATTTTGGATGATTTGTGCTTGGGATGTCTCGGTTTTGTAGGGTATTTTGTGGATGGATTTGATTTTTGTAGGGTAATGTGTTTAGGGTATGGTTTTGTGTGTATGTATGGCTTTTGGTTCGGCCAAGGGAAAGAAATTTGGGTAGAAGTAGAGGAATTTTGAGAAAGAAGAATTTGAAATTGCACTTACTTGTGGTGCTGCCTCAAATTCAATGCCTTAGTCTTATTTTGATAAAGATATTATAATTGTGACTTTCAGGCAAGAACTGAGCTCTGATGACCACTTGATGACAACCTCTTTGTGGATTGCCTTTGTTGTAGGATCGTTTCTTGTGAAAGTCCTTTTTAGTGTTGATTGTACTTGTATTTGCTTGATTTGCTTTGAATTTGCCTCGGTTTGGACTTTAAAGAATTGCTTTATGAATGATTGATAATGGAATGATGCTCACGGTTTGTAGTTGATGATGGGTTGTATGTTGTGGATGATTGTGGGTTGATGGTGGAATTGATGCTCACGGTTTGTAGTGGTTGATGGGTGATTGTTGGTTGATGATGGAGTGCAAGGTGATCACGGTTTGGATGGTGGATTGAAGGTTGGTGTGTTTGTAAGTGTTTAGGAATATGGAAGGGGAATTGGAATGGTATGGCGCCACAAACAATGGAATGTTTGATAAGCCTTGTGAAGTTCGCCACAAGAGAATGATACTCTTGATAAGAACAAGGGGTCTTGACTCAGCCAAGAAGCTAGGAGAAAACTCACTAACAATGGTTTATTTAACATAAAATTCAATCTACTTTATTCCTTGTGCATATGGGTCATATATATAGGGAAAGGAATTCGGTTTACATTGCCAAAATCAAAAGGCATGAAAAGATAAACTAATCCTATCTAATCTCAATCTAATCTTCATGTGTTGGACGAATGGTGATGGTGGATTTGAATTGAGATTGCCTTGATGAGTGGTTGAAATAATATCTTCCATTATCTTCATGTTGATGATATAATTTGATCCTCCTTTTGATTTGCTTGTTTGAAAATTAGATTAGGAGATCCTTATCTTGTGGAGATTAGATCTCCCTTAATTATAGCCGTGTGGACTTGGGGAAATTAGATTAGGAGATCCTTATCTTGTGGAGATTAGATCTCCCTTGATTATAGCCGTGTGGCTTTTGGCTCTAGATTTTCCCTCCAAGCTTTTCATCCATGCTCTATCTCCTTGCTTTATCTCTTAGCTTTTGGACGTGCTCTTTTCCCTCCAAGCTTTCATCCAAATGTTCTATCTCCTTGCTTTATCTCTAAGCTTTTGGGCGTGCATCTTTTCCCTCCAAGCTTTCATCCAAATGTTCTATCTCTTTGCTTTATCTCTAAGTGTGACCGTGCCTCCTTTCCTACAAGACATGAACCTTCATAAAATTAAATGTAATAAAATGACACCTAAATTAAAGACATGATAAATAAAAGTCCTAAACTAGTGTGGGTTTTAAGACAACTCCCACTTATTTATGGTCCTAATTACTAATGTAAGAACTAAAGAGATCAAGGTGGATCCTCCCTTAGGCCGTGGCCTTCCTTAAGCTCTTCATTAAGACTTATGCAAATTAAAGCCTTCTCTTCATGCTTGGTCCCATTTGCACTTGTTTCCATGATAGAAAATATGAGTTGCCGAAGTGCTTCTTGGGCCTTTTTGGTTTTAGCTCTAGTCATAGGTCCTCCTAAGCCATGTAAAGGGTCTTCAATGATGTTATGTCCCAATGGGTTTACATCATCCCCTCCTTCTTCGAAAGAATTCGACCTCGAATAAGCATTTTCATCACCTGTATCAAAAAAAGTTAAGTCAGCCACATTGAAAGTAGCACTAATATTTCCATACTCACTAGGCAAGTCCAATTTGTATGCATTGTTGTTTATCCTTTCCAAGACTTGAAAAGGGCCGTCCCCTCTAGGTTGAAGCTTTGATTTCCTTTGAGATGGAAATCTTTCTTTTCTCATATGGATCCAAACCCAATCTCCTGGTTCAAAGATGACTTCCTTTCTTCCCTTGTTGGCTGATCTTGCATAACTCTCGGTTCTCTTCTCAATTTGTTCCTTCACCTTCTCATGTAGCTTCTTCACATACTCAGCCTTGGCTTTACCATCTTTATGTTTCAACAATGATGTACCTGGAAAAGGTAATAAATCAAGGGGAGTTAGTGGGTTAAAACCATAAACAATTTCAAATGGTGAATGCTTTGTTGCACTATGAGTTGCCCTGTTATAGGCAAACTCCACGTGGGGAAGGCACTCTTCCCATGCATTTAAGTTCTTCCTTAGGACAGCCCTCAACAAGGTAGAGAGTGTCCTATTGACCACTTCAGTTTGCCCATCTGTTTGAGGATGGCATGTGGTAGAGAAAAGAAGCTTTGTGCCAAGCTTTCCCCAAAGGGTTCTCCAAAAGTGACTTAGGAATTTGGCATCCCTATCACTCACTATGCTCCTTGGTAAGCCATGTAGCCTTACCACTTCTTTGAAGAATAACCCTGCAATATGACAAGCATCATCAATTTTTTTGCAAGGTATAAAATGAGCCATTTTAGAAAATCTATCCACTACAACAAAAATTGAATCTTTGCCACTCTTAGTTCGTGGTAAAGCAACCACGAAATCCATGGATAAGTCTATCCATGGTGAATCAGGGACGGGCAATGGAGTGTAAAGTCCATGAGGCATGGCCTTGGACTTAGCCCGTTTGCAAGTAATGCATTTTTCACATAAAAGTTGAACATCACGCCTCATATGAGGCCAATAAAAGTGATCATGCAATATATCAAGGGTCTTTTGGGAACCAAAATGACCCATCAGCCCCCCTTCATGGGCTTCTCTCAACAGTAAATCCCTTACAGAACTCTTAGGGATACAAAGTCTTTTATCTTTAAAAAGAAACCCTTCATGCCTATAATAACCCTCATGGGCTGAATTCATGCACTTGGCATAGTGTGTAGCAAAATCAGGGTCATGTTCATACAAGCCCTTCACACATTCGAGACCTAAGAGCTTGGTCTCTAAGGTAGCAATCAAAGCATGCCTTCTTGATAAGGCATCAGCTACCACATTAGCTTTTCCCTTTTTGTGTTTAACCACATAAGGGAATTGCTCCAGAAATTCCACCCACTTGGCATGTCTTTTGTTTAGCTTGCCTTGCCCCTTTAAATATTTAAGTGATTCATGATCACTATGAATAACAAATTCCTTGGGCAGTAGATAATGTTGCCAAGTTTGTAAGGCCCTCACTAGGGCATATAGCTCTTTATCATATGTAGAGTAGTTAAGGGCAGCCCCCCCTAACTTCTCACTAAAATAGGCAATAGGATGCCCATCTTGCATTAGCACAGCCCCAATTCCAACATTTGAAGCATCACACTCAATTTCAAAGGATTTTGTAAAATTTGGTAATCTCAAAATTGGAGCGTGTGTGAGCTTCTCCTTAAGCCTTTTGAAGGCTTCTTCTTGCTTATCACCCCAATGGAACCCCACATTCTTTTTGACCACTTCATTTAGAGGTGCAGCCAAGGTACTAAAGTCCTTGACAAACCTTCTATAAAAACTTGCAAGGCCATGAAAACTTCTCACATCCGTGGTGCTTTTTGGAGTGGGCCATTCTTGGATAGCCTTTATCTTTTCAGGATCTACGTGTACCCCATTAGAACTGATTATGAAACCAAGGAATATCACGTGATCAACACAGAAGCTGCACTTCTCAAGGTTGGCGTATAGCTTCTCTTTCCTTAATATAAGCAAAACACTTTTTAGGTGTTCATAATGTTCATCAAGACTCTTGCTATATATTAGGATGTCATCGAAGTACACCACAACAAATTTTCCAAGGAAATCCCTTAGAACGTGGTTCATCAGCCTCATAAATGTGCTTGGCGCATTGGTTAAGCCAAAAGGCATTACCATCCACTCGTACAAGCCATATTTTGTTTTGAAGGCTGTTTTCCACTCATCCCCTTCTCTAATCCGAATTTGATGGTACCCACTCTTCAAATCCACTTTTGAGAAGATGCAGGCACCATGTAATTCCTCTAAGAGATCATCCAATCTAGGAATGGGATGTCTATATTTGACCGTGATGTTGTTCACGGCCCTACAGTCAGTGCACATCCTCCAGGCTCCATTTTTCTTTGGAACTAGGATGACTGGGACTGCACAAGGACTTAGACTTTCTTGAACCCAACCCTTGTGCATAAATTCCTCGACTTGTTTTTGAATTTCATTAGTCTCTTGAGGATTGCTCCTATAGGCAGGCCTATTGGGCAATGATGCACCAGGAATCAAGTCAATATGATGTTCAATGCCCCTTAAAGGTGGAAGTCCACTAGGGACTTCTTCAGGGAATACATCATTGAACTCATTCAAGAAGTCTTTCAAATTTTGAGGCATAGAAGCCTTATCAATAGCCGTGCTATTTAAGCAAAAACTTTGGCACAAAAGTAAGTACATGGGCTGCCTTGTGACTAGGGCATGCTTTACTTCACTTTTTGTGACAAAGTAGCTTTTCTTTTGATCCTTTCGATCATTCTTCTTGACTTGGCTAGAGTCTATGGTTTCAGCCGTGACCTCCTTTTTCTCTTGGTCAATCTTTTCTTTCAGCCTACGCTGATCATCACTCACTTGTTTTGGGGACAAGGGTGATAAGACCATTTTATGATTATTATGCATAAATGTGTACTTGTTAGTACGCCCTTCATGGGTAGCATTTTTATCATATTGCCATGGTCTTCCCAATAGCATATGGCTGGCCTCCATGTTGACCACATCACATAGGACTATGTCCTCATATTTTCCAATGGAAAAAGGGACCTCAACTTGCTTATTCACGACCATCTCCCCCACATCATTAAGCCATTGCAGCCTATATGGTGTTGGGTGTGCCTTGGTGATAAGCTTCAATTTAGACACCGTTCTTGTGCTAACCACGTTAGCACAACTTCCTCCATCAATGATGAGGGTACATATGTTACCTTGTACAAGGCAGCGAGCATGAAAAATGTTTTCTCTTTGACTTTCCTCATGATTTCGGTTTTGACTCCCAAGGAGCCTCCTAACCATGAGTAGGTCTCCATCGGGCATATTAAGATCACCCTCATTGTCATGTTCTTCATCACTAGCTGACTCAGATTGGGACTCAATGTCCCCATTTAGAACCATCATAGTTCTTCTTGTAGGGCATTGAGACGCAATATGGCCACGCCCCAAACATTTAAAACATTTTATATCACGGCTCCTTTGATTTGGATCAAGGGGCTGCTTACCTTGGGACTTGGTTGTCCCCACGGCTTCTTTAGAACTAGGGACAATTTCTTTTGTTGCATTGCCCTCCTTCTTGCTTTTGTCTTTCCAAGTATTTGGTGGATACTTGGTTGTTGAATTAGAGGAGTACTTAGACTTCCTCCTCTTGATTTGTTGCTCTACCTTGATGGCCTTTTGGACAAGGTCATCTAACTCAACATATGGTTGAAGCTCCACAATATCCTGAATTTCAGGGTTCAACCCATGTAGGAACCGAGCCATTGTAGCTTCTCGGTCCTCATGGAAGTTGGACCTAAGTAAGGCCAGCTCCATCTCCTTGAAGTATTCATCAACCGATTTGTTACCTTGAGTTAGTCTTTGCAATTTGTTATGCACATCTCTTTGGTAGGAACTTGGAACAAACCTTCTCCTCATCACCCTCTTCATCTCCCCCCAAGTATTTACTACTTCCTCACCATACCTCCTCCTCTCCTTTTGGATCTGGTCCCACCACACCATAGCATATTCCTTAAATTCTAGGGCAGCAACCTTTACCTTCTTTTCCTCACTATAGTGTTGGCATTCAAACACTTGTTCCATCTTTAACTCCCACTCATGATAGGCCTCAGGGTTATTAAGTCCTAGGAATGTAGGGACTTTTATTTTTACTCCCTCTAACCTATCCTCCCTCCTCCTATCTCCACGGCCTCCTCTCTCACGACCACCTCCCTCACGGCCACCCTCAAAATCATCCTCCTCATACCTTCCTCTCCCATATCCTCCCTCATACTCATCCTCCTCTCGCCTACCTCTCCTCTCACCATGGCCCTCCTCCTCCTCATACCTATTTCTCCTCTCAACATGGCCCTCCTCCTCCTCATACCTATTTCTCCTCTCACCATGGCCCTCATCCTCACGGCCACCTCTTCTATCTCTCCTCCTCCTTCTCCTATGATCTATCTCACTACTAGAGTCACCCTCCAGCCTCCTAACATCTATTCTCATTTCATCCATTTGCCGTTGTAGGGCCTGAAATTGGGTGCTTATCATGGCATGTAGCACGGCTGTCCTTGGTGATAATGGAGAACCACTATCTTCTGGACTAGCCATAATGTCACTCTCCTTACTCTTCTCTCAAGTGTTTACACTCTCTCACTTTTCTCTCAATTTTCTCCTTTGATTCTTGAGTGAGTCAAGTGATCAAGTTGTAGTATCAAAAACGTGTGACAAGTTCACAAGATTACCAATTTATTTGGTTTGTGGCTCGGCTGGATTGTGTGTAGGTTGTAGGGTAGTGTTTGTGTAGGTTTTGTGGGTTAGGGTTAGGTTTTGGTCTCGGTTTGGGTAGGTTTTTGGGTTAGGTTTAAGGTTTTGTGTTTGGCTTGATGTGTTTGGGTTAGGGTTAGGGTTTATATTCGGTTTGTGTAGGTATTTGGTGTTTTGGGTTGTATTTTGGATGATTTGTGCTTGGGATGTCTCGGTTTTGTAGGGTATTTTGTGGATGGATTTGATTTTTGTAGGGTAATGTGTTTAGGGTATGGTTTTGTGTGTATGTATGGCTTTTGGTTCGGCCAAGGGAAAGAAATTTGGGTAGAAGTAGAGGAATTTTGAGAAAGAAGAATTTGAAATTGCACTTACTTGTGGTGCTGCCTCAAATTCAATGCCTTAGTCTTATTTTGATAAAGATATTATAATTGTGACTTTCAGGCAAGAACTGAGCTCTGATGACCACTTGATGACAACCTCTTTGTGGATTGCCTTTGTTGTAGGATCGTTTCTTGTGAAAGTCCTTTTTAGTGTTGATTGTACTTGTATTTGCTTGATTTGCTTTGAATTTGCCTCGGTTTGGACTTTAAAGAATTGCTTTATGAATGATTGATAATGGAATGATGCTCACGGTTTGTAGTTGATGATGGGTTGTATGTTGTGGATGATTGTGGGTTGATGGTGGAATTGATGCTCACGGTTTGTAGTGGTTGATGGGTGATTGTTGGTTGATGATGGAGTGCAAGGTGATCACGGTTTGGATGGTGGATTGAAGGTTGGTGTGTTTGTAAGTGTTTAGGAATATGGAAGGGGAATTGGAATGGTATGGCGCCACAAACAATGGAATGTTTGATAAGCCTTGTGAAGTTCGCCACAAGAGAATGATACTCTTGATAAGAACAAGGGGTCTTGACTCAGCCAAGAAGCTAGGAGAAAACTCACTAACAATGGTTTATTTAACATAAAATTCAATCTACTTTATTCCTTGTGCATATGGGTCATATATATAGGGAAAGGAATTCGGTTTACATTGCCAAAATCAAAAGGCATGAAAAGATAAACTAATCCTATCTAATCTCAATCTAATCTTCATGTGTTGGACGAATGGTGATGGTGGATTTGAATTGAGATTGCCTTGATGAGTGGTTGAAATAATATCTTCCATTATCTTCATGTTGATGATATAATTTGATCCTCCTTTTGATTTGCTTGTTTGAAAATTAGATTAGGAGATCCTTATCTTGTGGAGATTAGATCTCCCTTAATTATAGCCGTGTGGACTTGGGGAAATTAGATTAGGAGATCCTTATCTTGTGGAGATTAGATCTCCCTTGATTATAGCCGTGTGGCTTTTGGCTCTAGATTTTCCCTCCAAGCTTTTCATCCATGCTCTATCTCCTTGCTTTATCTCTTAGCTTTTGGACGTGCTCTTTTCCCTCCAAGCTTTCATCCAAATGTTCTATCTCCTTGCTTTATCTCTAAGCTTTTGGGCGTGCATCTTTTCCCTCCAAGCTTTCATCCAAATGTTCTATCTCTTTGCTTTATCTCTAAGTGTGACCGTGCCTCCTTTCCTACAAGACATGAACCTTCATAAAATTAAATGTAATAAAATGACACCTAAATTAAAGACATGATAAATAAAAGTCCTAAACTAGTGTGGGTTTTAAGACAACTCCCACTTATTTATGGTCCTAATTACTAATGTAAGAACTAAAGAGATCAAGGTGGATCCTCCCTTAGGCCGTGGCCTTCCTTAAGCTCTTCATTAAGACTTATGCAAATTAAAGCCTTCTCTTCATGCTTGGTCCCATTTGCACTTGTTTCCATGATAGAAAATATGAGTTGCCGAAGTGCTTCTTGGGCCTTTTTGGTTTTAGCTCTAGTCATAGGTCCTCCTAAGCCATGTAAAGGGTCTTCAATGATGTTATGTCCCAATGGGTTTACATCATCCCCTCCTTCTTCGAAAGAATTCGACCTCGAATAAGCATTTTCATCACCTGTATCAAAAAAAGTTAAGTCAGCCACATTGAAAGTAGCACTAATATTTCCATACTCACTAGGCAAGTCCAATTTGTATGCATTGTTGTTTATCCTTTCCAAGACTTGAAAAGGGCCGTCCCCTCTAGGTTGAAGCTTTGATTTCCTTTGAGATGGAAATCTTTCTTTTCTCATATGGATCCAAACCCAATCTCCTGGTTCAAAGATGACTTCCTTTCTTCCCTTGTTGGCTGATCTTGCATAACTCTCGGTTCTCTTCTCAATTTGTTCCTTCACCTTCTCATGTAGCTTCTTCACATACTCAGCCTTGGCTTTACCATCTTTATGTTTCAACAATGATGTACCTGGAAAAGGTAATAAATCAAGGGGAGTTAGTGGGTTAAAACCATAAACAATTTCAAATGGTGAATGCTTTGTTGCACTATGAGTTGCCCTGTTATAGGCAAACTCCACGTGGGGAAGGCACTCTTCCCATGCATTTAAGTTCTTCCTTAGGACAGCCCTCAACAAGGTAGAGAGTGTCCTATTGACCACTTCAGTTTGCCCATCTGTTTGAGGATGGCATGTGGTAGAGAAAAGAAGCTTTGTGCCAAGCTTTCCCCAAAGGGTTCTCCAAAAGTGACTTAGGAATTTGGCATCCCTATCACTCACTATGCTCCTTGGTAAGCCATGTAGCCTTACCACTTCTTTGAAGAATAACCCTGCAATATGACAAGCATCATCAATTTTTTTGCAAGGTATAAAATGAGCCATTTTAGAAAATCTATCCACTACAACAAAAATTGAATCTTTGCCACTCTTAGTTCGTGGTAAAGCAACCACGAAATCCATGGATAAGTCTATCCATGGTGAATCAGGGACGGGCAATGGAGTGTAAAGTCCATGAGGCATGGCCTTGGACTTAGCCCGTTTGCAAGTAATGCATTTTTCACATAAAAGTTGAACATCACGCCTCATATGAGGCCAATAAAAGTGATCATGCAATATATCAAGGGTCTTTTGGGAACCAAAATGACCCATCAGCCCCCCTTCATGGGCTTCTCTCAACAGTAAATCCCTTACAGAACTCTTAGGGATACAAAGTCTTTTATCTTTAAAAAGAAACCCTTCATGCCTATAATAACCCTCATGGGCTGAATTCATGCACTTGGCATAGTGTGTAGCAAAATCAGGGTCATGTTCATACAAGCCCTTCACACATTCGAGACCTAAGAGCTTGGTCTCTAAGGTAGCAATCAAAGCATGCCTTCTTGATAAGGCATCAGCTACCACATTAGCTTTTCCCTTTTTGTGTTTAACCACATAAGGGAATTGCTCCAGAAATTCCACCCACTTGGCATGTCTTTTGTTTAGCTTGCCTTGCCCCTTTAAATATTTAAGTGATTCATGATCACTATGAATAACAAATTCCTTGGGCAGTAGATAATGTTGCCAAGTTTGTAAGGCCCTCACTAGGGCATATAGCTCTTTATCATATGTAGAGTAGTTAAGGGCAGCCCCCCCTAACTTCTCACTAAAATAGGCAATAGGATGCCCATCTTGCATTAGCACAGCCCCAATTCCAACATTTGAAGCATCACACTCAATTTCAAAGGATTTTGTAAAATTTGGTAATCTCAAAATTGGAGCGTGTGTGAGCTTCTCCTTAAGCCTTTTGAAGGCTTCTTCTTGCTTATCACCCCAATGGAACCCCACATTCTTTTTGACCACTTCATTTAGAGGTGCAGCCAAGGTACTAAAGTCCTTGACAAACCTTCTATAAAAACTTGCAAGGCCATGAAAACTTCTCACATCCGTGGTGCTTTTTGGAGTGGGCCATTCTTGGATAGCCTTTATCTTTTCAGGATCTACGTGTACCCCATTAGAACTGATTATGAAACCAAGGAATATCACGTGATCAACACAGAAGCTGCACTTCTCAAGGTTGGCGTATAGCTTCTCTTTCCTTAATATAAGCAAAACACTTTTTAGGTGTTCATAATGTTCATCAAGACTCTTGCTATATATTAGGATGTCATCGAAGTACACCACAACAAATTTTCCAAGGAAATCCCTTAGAACGTGGTTCATCAGCCTCATAAATGTGCTTGGCGCATTGGTTAAGCCAAAAGGCATTACCATCCACTCGTACAAGCCATATTTTGTTTTGAAGGCTGTTTTCCACTCATCCCCTTCTCTAATCCGAATTTGATGGTACCCACTCTTCAAATCCACTTTTGAGAAGATGCAGGCACCATGTAATTCCTCTAAGAGATCATCCAATCTAGGAATGGGATGTCTATATTTGACCGTGATGTTGTTCACGGCCCTACAGTCAGTGCACATCCTCCAGGCTCCATTTTTCTTTGGAACTAGGATGACTGGGACTGCACAAGGACTTAGACTTTCTTGAACCCAACCCTTGTGCATAAATTCCTCGACTTGTTTTTGAATTTCATTAGTCTCTTGAGGATTGCTCCTATAGGCAGGCCTATTGGGCAATGATGCACCAGGAATCAAGTCAATATGATGTTCAATGCCCCTTAAAGGTGGAAGTCCACTAGGGACTTCTTCAGGGAATACATCATTGAACTCATTCAAGAAGTCTTTCAAATTTTGAGGCATAGAAGCCTTATCAATAGCCGTGCTATTTAAGCAAAAACTTTGGCACAAAAGTAAGTACATGGGCTGCCTTGTGACTAGGGCATGCTTTACTTCACTTTTTGTGACAAAGTAGCTTTTCTTTTGATCCTTTCGATCATTCTTCTTGACTTGGCTAGAGTCTATGGTTTCAGCCGTGACCTCCTTTTTCTCTTGGTCAATCTTTTCTTTCAGCCTACGCTGATCATCACTCACTTGTTTTGGGGACAAGGGTGATAGGACCATTTTATGATTATTATGCATAATGTGTACTTGTTAGTACGCCCTTCATGGGTAGCATTTTTATCATATTGCCATGGTCTTCCCAATAGCATATGGCTGGCCTCCATGTTGACCACATCACATAGGACTATGTCCTCATATTTTCCAATGGAAAAAGGGACCTCAACTTGCTTATTCACGACCATCTCCCCAACATCATTAAGCCATTGCAACCTATATGGTGTTGGGTGTGCCTTGGTGATAAGCTTCAATTTAGAAACTGTTCTTGTGCTAACCACGTTAGCACAACTCCCTCCATCAATGATGAGAGTACATATGTTACCTTGTACAAGGCAGCGAGCATTAAAAATGTTTTCTCTTTGACTTTCCTCATGATTCCGGTTTTGACTCCCAAGGACCTCCTAACCATGAGTAGGTCTCCATCGGGCATATTAAGATCACCCT
>NC_032009.1:31092521-31092988 GCF_001865875.1 Lupinus angustifolius | reverse complement strand
CCTCATCCTCATCCTACCCTCCTCCTCTTCCTCATCCTCATCATCATCCTATCCTCCTCCTCCAATTCCTCATCGTCCTCCTCCTCATCCTATCCTACTCCTCATTCACATCCTTATCCGATCCTCCTCATCCTATCCTCCTCCTCATCCTATCCACGTCCTCATCATATCCTCCTCCAAATCCTCATCCTCATCCTCATCCTATCCTCATTCTCATCCTCATCCTCAGCCTCATCCTATCCTCCACGTGATCCTCATCCTCATCCTCATCCTGATCCTATCTTCATCCTCTTCCTTATCCTATCATCGTCCTCATCCAATCCATGTCCTCATCCTCATCCTCATCCTCATCCTATCCTCATCCTATCCTCGTCCTCATCCTCATCCTCCTCCTCCAATTTTTCATCCTATCCTCATCCTCATCCCCATCCTATCCTCCTCCTCATCCTATCCTCATACTCCTCCTC
>NC_032009.1:31091097-31092421 GCF_001865875.1 Lupinus angustifolius | reverse complement strand
TCCTATCCTCGTCCGTAACTTCATCCTCATCCCCATCCTCATCCTACCCTCCTCTCCATCCTCTTCCTATCTTTGTCCTCATACTCCTTCTATCGTCATCCTCATCCTATCTTTGTCCTCATACTACTTCTATCCTCATCCTCATCCTCATCCTATTCCCCTCCTCCAATTCCTCATCCTATCCTTGTCCTCAACCTCATCCTCATCCTCATCCTCATCCTATCCTCTTCGTCCTCCTCCTCCTAATCCTCATCCTCATCCTACCCTCCTCCTCTTCCTCATCCTCCTCCTCCTCCAATTCCTCATCCTCCTCCTCCTCATCCTATCCTACTCCTCATTCACATCCTTATCCGATCCTCCTCCTCATTCTCATCCTATCCTCCTCCTTATCCTATCCACGTCCTCATCATATCCACCTCCAAATCCTCATCCTCATCCTCATCCTCCTCCTACAATTCCTCATCCTATCATCATCCTAATCCTATCCTCCTCCTCATCCTATCCTCATCCTCATCCTCCTCCTCAGCCTCATCCTATCCTCCACGTCATCCTCATCCTGATCCTATCTTCATCCTCTTCCTTATCCTATCATCATCCTCATCCAATCCATGTCCTCATCCTCATCCTATCCTCATCCTCATCCTCCTCCTCAGCCTCATCCTATCCTCCACGTCATCCTCATCCTGATCCTATCTTCATCCTCTTCCTTATCCTATCATCATCCTCATCCAATCCATGTCCTCATCCTCATCCTATCCTCATCCTCATCCTCCTCCTCAGCCTCATCCTATCCTCCACGTCATCCTCATCCTGATCCTATCTTCATCCTCTTCCTTATCCTATCATCATCCTCATCCAATCCATGTCCTCATCCTCATCCTATCCTCATCCTCATCCTCCTCCTCAGCCTCATCCTATCCTCCACGTCATCCTCATCCTGATCCTATCTTCATCCTCTTCCTTATCCTATCATCATCCTCATCCAATCCATGTCCTCATCCTCATCCTATCCTCATCCTCATCCTCATCCTATCCTCCTCTTCATCCTCATCCTCTTACTCACCATATCTTCGTCCCCATCCTCATCCTGTCCTCATCATATCTTCATCCCCATCCTCATCCTATCCTCATCCTCATCCTCATCCTCATCTTATCCTCATGCTCATCCTTATCCTAACAACATCTTCCTCATCCTCTTCCTCATCCTATCCTCGTCCTCATCCTATCCACATCCTGTCCTAGTCCTCATCCTGATCCTCATCCTCATCTCCATCCTCATCCTACCCTCCTCTTCATCCTCATCCTCTTCCTCATCCTATCTTCG
>NC_032009.1:31090297-31090997 GCF_001865875.1 Lupinus angustifolius | reverse complement strand
TCCTCCTCCTCATCATTTCCTCATCCTCATCCTACCCTCCTCTTCATCCTCATCCTCTTACTCATCATATCTTCGTCCGCATCGTCATCCGATCCTCATCATATCTTTGTCCCCATCCTCATACTATCCTCATCCTAATCCTCATCCTATCCTAATCCTAATCCTCATCCTTATCGTCATCCTCATCCTCATCTTATCCTCATCCTCATCCTCATCCTAACCACATCCTCCTCTTCCTCATCCTATCCTTAACATCATCCTATCCTCGTCCTCATTCTATCCATATCCTATCCTCGTCCTCATCTTATCCTCATCCTCATCCTCATCCCCATCCTCATCCTACCCTCCTCTTCATCCTCATCCTCTTCCTCATCTTCCTCCGCATCCTAACTTCGTCCTCATCCTCATTCCCATCCTATCCTAATCCTCATCCTCGTCTTCGTCTTCACCCTCATCCATCCTCATCCTCATCGTCAACCTATTCTCCTCCTCATCCTCATCCTATCCTCATCCTTATCCTATCCTCGTCCTCATCCTATCCTCATCCTCATCCTATACTCATCCTCATCCTCCTCCTCCTCATCCTCATCCACTTCCTCATCCTCCTCCTCCTCCTCCTATCCTTATCCTCCTCCTCCTCCTCATCCTATCCAGATCCTATCCTCATCCTCATCCTATCCTCATCCTCATCCTATTCTCG
>NC_032009.1:31088746-31090197 GCF_001865875.1 Lupinus angustifolius | reverse complement strand
CCTATCCTAATCCTCATCCTCAACCTCATCCTATACTCATCTTCATCCTCGTCCTCCTCCTCCAATTCCTCATCCTATCCTCATCCTCGTCTTATCCTCATCCTCATCCTATCATGATCCTCAACCTCATCATCATCCTATCCTCATCCTCATCATCCTCCTCATCCTAACCTCCTCCATGACCTCATCCTATCCTCATCCTCATCCTCATCCTATCCTCATCCTCATCCTCTTCCTCATCCTCATCCAACCCTCCTCTTCATTCTCATCCTCTTCCTCAACCTATATTTGTCCTCATCCTCATCCTCATCCTATCCTCTTCCTCATCCTCTTCCTCCAATTCCTCATCCTATCCTCATCCTCGTCCTCATGCTATCCTCATCCTCATCCTCATCCTCATCCTCATCTGATCCTCATCCTCCTCCTCACTCCTCCTCCTCCGCCTCATCCTATCCTCATCCTCATCCTATCCTCATCCTCATCCTATCCACGTCCTCATCCTCATCCTGATCCTACCCTCCTCTTCCTCCTCATCCTCATCCTCATCCTATCTTCCTCCTTATCCTCATCATATCCTCATTCTCATCCTATCCACTTCCTCATCCACATCCCCATCCTCATCCTATCCTCATCCTCATCCTCATAATCATCCTACCCTCCTTTTCATCCTTATCATATCTTCGTCCTCATCCTCATCCTATCCTCTTCCTCATCCTCATCCCCATCATCCTCCTATCCTAATCCTCATCCTCATCCTATCCTCATCCTCCAATTCCTCATCCTATCCTCATCCTTATCCTATCCTCCTCCTCATCCTATCTTCCTCGTCATCCTCATCCTATCTTCATCCTCCTCCTTAACCTATCATCATCCTCATCCAATCCATGTCCCCATCCTCATCCTATCCTCATCCTATCCTCATCATATCCTCGTCCTCATCCTCATCCTCATCCTATCCTCTTCCCCATCCTCATTCCCATCCTCATTCTCATCCCCGTCCTAACCCTCATCCTATCCTCATCCTATCATCTTCCTCATTATATCCTCGTCCTCATCCTCACCCTCATCCTATCCTTGTCCTCATCCTCACCCTCATCCTATCCTCAACCTCATCCTATACTCATCCTCATCCTCCTCCTAATTCGATCCTCGTCCTCATCCTCATCCCCATCACCATCCTCATCCTATCCTAATCCTCATCCTCTTCCTCATCCTATCCTCGTCCTCATCCGCTTCATCGTCCTCATCCGCTTCCTCGTCCTCATCCTCTTCCTTATCCTATCCTCTTCCTCATCCGCTTCCTCATCCTCATCCTATCCTAATCCTTATCCTCTTCCTCATCCTATCCTCGTCCTCATCCGCTTCCTCGTCCCCATCCTCCTACTCCTCCTATCCTCATCCTCATTCTCCTCCTCGACCTCCTCATCCTATCCTCATCCTCATCCTCTTCC
>NC_032009.1:31086958-31088646 GCF_001865875.1 Lupinus angustifolius | reverse complement strand
CTCCTATCTCATCCTATCTTTGTCCTCATCCTCATCCTATCCTCTTCCTCATCCTCCTCTTCCAATTCCTCATCCTATCCTTATCTTCGTCCTCATCCTATCCTCGTCCTCCTCCTCATCCTCATCCTCATCCTCATCCTCATCCCATCCTCCTCCTCATCCCATCCTCATCCTCATCCTCCAATTCCTCATCCTATCCTCATCCTCATCTTATCCTCGTCCTCATCTTATCCCCATCCTCATCCTCATCTTATCCTCCGCCTCCTCCTCCTCCTCATCCTCATCCTCATCCTCTCCTCCTCCACAACCTCATCCTATCCTCACCCTCATCCTCATCATCCCCCTCCAATTCCTCATCCTATTCTCGTCCTCATCCTTTCCTCATCCTCATCCTCATCATATCCTCATCCTCCTGCTCCTCATCTTCATCCTCATCCTATCCTCCTCCTTGAACTCATCCTCATCCTCATCCTATCCTCATCCTCATTCGTATCCTCCTCGTCCTCCTTGTCATCCTATCCTCATCCTCCTCCTATCCTCGTCCTCATCCTATCCTCATCCATATCCTCATCCTCATCCCCATCCCCATCCTCATCCTCATCCTCTTCCTCATCCTATCTTTGTCCTCATACTCCTTCTATCCTCATACTCATCCTCATCCTATCCTCCTCCTCCAATTCCTCATCCTATCCTCCTCCTCATCCTCATCTTATCCTCATCCTCATCCTCATCCTATCCTCATCCTCATGCTTATGCTCATCCTCATCCTCATCCTCCTCCTATCCTCATCTTCTTCCTCCTCCTCCTCCTCCTATCCTTATCCTCATCCTCTTACTCATCAAATCTTCGTCCCCGTCCTCATCCTATCCTCATCATATCTTCGTCCCCATCCTCACCCTATCCTCATCCTCATCCTCATCCCCATCGTCATCCTATCCAAATCCTAATCCTCATCCTTATCCTCATCCTTATCCTCATCCTAACCACATCCTCCTCCTCCTCCTCATCCTATCCTCAACTTCATCCTATCCTCGTCCTCATCCTATCCACATCCTATCCTCGTCCTTATCCTATCCTCATCCTGATCCTCATCCCCATCCTCATCCTACCGTCCTCTTCATCTTCATCCTCTTCCTCATCCTATCTTCGTCCTCATCCTCATCCTATCCTCTTCCTCATCCTCATCCTACCCTCTTCCTCATTCTCATCCCCATCCTCATCCCCATCCCCATCCTATCCTAATCCTCATCCTCATCCTCATCTGCGTCCAATCCCTCATCCATCCTCATCCTCATCCTCATCCTAACCTCCTCCTCATCCTCATCCTCATCCTACACTCATCCTTTTCCTATCCTCGTCCTCATCCTATCCTCATCCTCATCCTACCCTCCTCATCATCCTCATCCTCTTACTCATCATATCTTCGTCCCCATCCTCATCCTATCGTCATCATATCTTCGTCCCCATCCTCATCCTATCCTCATCATATCTTCGTCCCCATCCTCATCCTCTTCTCATCCTCATCCTCATCCTATCCTCATCCTATCCATATCCTCATCCTCCTCCCCATCCTTATCCTATCCTAATCCTAATCCTCATCCTTATCCTCATCCTCATCCTCATCCTATCCTCATCCTCATCGTATCCTCATCCTCATCCTATCCTCATCCTCATCCTATCCTCATCCT
>NC_032009.1:31086602-31086858 GCF_001865875.1 Lupinus angustifolius | reverse complement strand
TCATCCTCATCCTATCCTCGTCCTCATGCTTATCCTATCCTCCTCCTCCTCTTCATCCTATCCCCATCCTCATCCTCATCCGATCCTCGTACTCATCCTCATCCATATCCTCATCCTACCCTCCTCTTCATCCTCATCCTCTTCCTTATCCTATCTTCGTCCTCATCCTCATCCTCATCCTCCTCCCCATCCTCATCCTATCCTAATCCTAATCCTCATCCTCAGCCTCATCCTATCCTCATCCTCTTCCTCATCC
>NC_032009.1:31085883-31086502 GCF_001865875.1 Lupinus angustifolius | reverse complement strand
ATCCTCCTCCTCCAATTCCTCATCCTCATAATATCCTCGTCCGCATCCTATCCTCTTCCTCATCCTCATCCTCAAATTCCTCATCCTATCCTCATCCTCATCTTATCCTCGTCCCCATTCTATCCTCATCTTCGTCCTCATCCTATCCTCATCTTCATCCCCATTCTGATCCTACCCTCCCTTTCATCCTCATCCTATCTTCATCCTAATCCTCATCTTATCCTCGTCCCCATTCTATCCTCATCTTCGTCCTCATCCTATCCTCATCTTCATCCCCATTCTCATCCTACCCTCCCTTTCATCCTCATCCTATCTTTATCCTCATCCTCATCCTATCCTCATCCATCTCCTCATCCTATCCTCTTCCTCATCCTCAGCCCTATCCTCATCCCCATCCTCATCCTATCCTAATCCTCACCCTCATCCTCATCCTCATGCTATCCTTATCCTCATCCTATCCTCCTCCTCATCCTCATCCTCATCCTATCCTCATCGTCATCCCATCTTTGTCCTCATCCTCTTCCTCATCCCATCTTCGTCCTCACCCTCCTCATATCGTCATCCTCCTCTTCCAATTCCTCATCCTATCCTCGTCCTCATCCTATCCTCATCCTCATCC
>NC_032009.1:31084794-31085783 GCF_001865875.1 Lupinus angustifolius | reverse complement strand
CCTCATCCTCATCCTCTTCCTCATCTCATCTTCGTCCTCATCCTCATCCTATCCTCATCTTCATCCTCCTCCTCATCCTCATCCTCCTTCTAATCCTATCCTCATCCTCATCCTCCACAACCAAGTCCTCATCATATCCTCGTCCTCATCCTATCCTCATCCTCATCCTCCTCCTCATCCTCATCCTCCTTCTAATCCTATCCTCATCCTCATCCTCCTCCTCATCCTCATCCTCCTTCTAATCCTATCCTCATCCTCATCCTCCTCCTCATCCTCATCCTCCTTCTAATCCTATCCTCATCCTCATCCTCCTCCTCATCCTCATCCTCCTTCTAATCCTATCCTCATCCTCATCCTCCTCCTCATCCTCATCCTCCTTCTAATCCTATCCTCATCCTCATCCTCCACAACCAAGTCCTCATCATATCCTCGTCCTCATCCTATCCTCATCCTCATCCCCATCCTCGTCCTACCCTCCTCTTCAACCTTATCGTATCCTCTTCCTCATCCTCATCCTTATCCCCATCCTCATCCTATCCTAATCTTCATCCTCATCCTATCCTCCTCCTCATCCTTATCCTCATCCTCATCCTCATCCTCATCCTCATCCTATCCTCATCCTCATTCTCGTCCTCATCCTATATCCTCATCCTAACCTCCTCCACCACCTCATCCTATCCTCATCCTCATCCTCATCCTATCCTCATCCTCATCCTATCCTCCTATTCGTCCTCATCCTCTTCCTCATCCTATCTTTGTCCTCGTCCTCATCCTCACCCTCATCCTATCCTCCTCCTCCAATTCCTAATCCTCATCCCCAGACTCATCTTTTTCCTCATCCTCATCCGCATCTTTGTCCGCACCCTCATCCTATCCTCATCCTCATCCTCATCCTCATCCTCATCCTATCCTCATCCTATCCTCATCCTATCCTCCTCCTAATCCTAGTCCTATCCTTATCCTAATCCTAATCCTCATCCTCATCCTCA
>NC_032009.1:31081742-31084694 GCF_001865875.1 Lupinus angustifolius | reverse complement strand
ATCCTCATCCTCATCCTATCCTCATCCTCATCCTCCTCCTCCAATTCCTCATCCTATCCTCATCCTCATCCTCCTCCACCTCATCCTCATCCTATCCTCCTCCATGACCTCATTCTATCCTCATCCTATCCTTATCCTCATCCTCCTCTTCGTCCTCATCCTCTTCCTCATCCTATCTATGTCCTCGTCCTCATCCTGATCCTCATCCTATCCTCCTCCTCCAATTCCTCATGCTCATCCTCATCCTCATCCTATCCTCCTCCTCATCCTCCTCCTCATCCTCATCCTCATCCTATCTTCATCCTCTCCTCCCTATCCTATCCTATCCTCATCCTCCTCCCTATCCTATCCTATCCTCATCCTCATCCTCATCCTCCTCCCCATCCACATCATGTCGTAATCCTAATCCTCATACTCATCCTCATCCTATCATCTTCCTCATCCCATCTTCGTCCTCATTCCTCATCCTATCCTCGTACTCATCCTCATCCTCATCCAATCCTCATCCTCTTCCTCATACTTCTGATCCTATCCTCATCCTCATCCTCATCCTATCCTCCACCTCATCCTCATCCTCATCCTGATTCTGATCCTATCCTCCTCCTCATCCTCATCCTCCTCCTCATCCTCATCCTCCTCCTCATCCTCATCCTCCTCCTCATCCTCATCCTCCTCCTCATCCTCATCCTCCTCCTCATCCTCATCCTCCTCCTCATCCTCATCCTCCTCCTCATCCTCATCCTCCTCCTCATCCTCATCCTCCTCCTCATCCTCATCCTCCTCCTCATCCTCATCCTCCTCCTCATCCTCATCCTCCTCCTCATCCTCATCCTCCTCCTCATCCTCATCCTCCTCCTCATCCTCATCCTCCTCCTCATCCTCATCCTCCTCCTCATCCTCATCCTCCTCCTCATCCTCATCCTCCTCCTCATCCTCATCCTCCTCCTCATCCTCATCCTCCTCCTCATCCTCATCCTCCTCCTCATCCTCATCCTCCTCCTCATCCTCATCCTCCTCCTCATCCTCATCCTCCTCCTCATCCTCATCCTCATCCCCATCCTTATCCTACCCTTCTCTTCATCCTCATCCTCATTCTCATCCTATCCTTATCCTCATCGTCATCCTATCCTTCTCCTCATCCTTGTCCTAGCCTCATCCTCCTCCGCATCCTCATCCTCATCCTATCCTCATCCCCATCCTCATAGTCATCCTCATCCTCATCCTATCCTCATCCTCATCCTATCCTCATCCTCTTCCTCACACTATCCTCGTCCTCATCCTCATCCTATACTCGTCCTCATCCTATCGTCATCCTCATCCTCATCCTCATCCTATCCTCTTCCTCATCCTATCCTCGTCCTCATGCTCACCCTCATCCTATTCTCATCCTCATCCTATTCTCGTCCTCATCCTCATCCTATTCATGTCCTCATCCTCATCCTCTTCCTCATCATCTCCTCGTCCTCATCCTCATTCTGTCCATGTCCTCAT
Source organism: Lupinus angustifolius (assembly GCF_001865875.1). Classification (NCBI taxonomy): domain Eukaryota; kingdom Viridiplantae; phylum Streptophyta; class Magnoliopsida; order Fabales; family Fabaceae; genus Lupinus; species Lupinus angustifolius. The sequence continues at coordinate 31,083,203 of NC_032009.1, read as the reverse complement.
CCTCATCCCCATTCTCATCCTATCCTCATCCTCATCCCCTTCCCTATCCCCATCCTCATCCTATCCACATCCTCTTCCTCATCCTATTCTCGTCCTCATCCTCATCCTATTCATGTCCTCATCCTCATCCTCTTCCTCATCATCTCCTCGTCCTCATCCTCATTCTGTCCATGTCCTCATCCTCATCCCCATTCTCATCCTATCCTCATCCTCATCCCCTTCCCTATCCCCATCCTCATCCTATCCACATCCTCTTCCTCATCCTATTCTCGTCCTCATCCTCATCCCCTTCCTCATCCTACCCTCCTCTTCATCCTCATCCTCTTCCGCATCCTATCTTCGTCCTCATCTCCATCCTCATTCTATCCTCTTCATCATCCTCATCCTCATCCCCATCCTCATCCTCATCCTCCTCCTCATCCTATCCTAATCCTAATTCTCATCCTCTACCCCATCCCATCTTCGTCCTCACCCTCATCCTATCCTCATCCTCATCCTCCTCCTCATCCTATCCTAATCCTAATTCTCATCCTCTACCCCATCCCATCTTCGTCCTCACCCTCATCCTATCCTCATCCTCATCCTCTTCCTCATCCCATCTTCGTACTCACCCTCATCCTACCCTCATCACATCCTCGTCCTCACCCTCATCCTATCATCATCCTCATCCTCATCCTCCATCTCCTCCTCATGTTTGTCCTCACCCTCGTCCTATCATCATCCTCATCCTATCCTCCTCCTCATCCACATCCTATGCTCATCCTCATCCTATCATCGTCCTCATCATATCCATGTCCTCATCCTCATCCTATCCTCATCCTCATCCCATCTTCGTCGTCATCCTCATCCCATCTTGGTCCTCATCCTCTTCCTCATTCCATCTTCGTCCTCACCCTCATCCTATCCTCATCCTCATCCCATCTTCGTCGTCATCCTCATCCCATCTTGGTCCTCATCCTCTTCCTCATTCCATCTTCGTCCTCACCCTCATCCTATCCTCATCCTCTTTCCCATCCTCACCCCCATCCTCATCCTATCCTCATCCTCTTTCCCATCCTCACCCCCATCCTCATCCTATCCTCATCCTCTTTCCCATCCTCACCCCCATCCTCATCCTATCCTCATCCTCTTTCCCATCCTCACCCCCATCCTCATCCTATCCTCATCCTCTTTCCCATCCTCACCCCCATCCTCATCCTATCCTCATCCTCATCCCATCTTGGTCCTCATCCTCTTCCTCATCCTATCTTCGTCCCCATCCTCATCCTCATCCTATCCTCATCCTCTTTCCCATCCTCACCCCCATCCTCATCCTATCCTAATCCTAATCCTCATCCTCATCCTCATCCTCATCCTCATCCCCATCCTCATCCTATAATCCTCCTCCTCCTCATCCTCATGCTCATCCTCCTCCACGACCTCATCATATTCTCATCCTCATCCTCATCCTCATCCACATCC
>NC_032009.1:31081432-31081642 GCF_001865875.1 Lupinus angustifolius | reverse complement strand
TCCTAATCCTCATCCTCATCCCCATCCTCATCCTCCTCCTCAGATTCCTCATCCTATCCTCATCCTCATCATCATCCTATCCTCCTCCTCATCCTATCCTCATCCTCCTCATCCAATTCCTCATCCTATCCTAATCCTCATCCTATCCTCCTCCCCTTCCTCCTCATATCCTCCTCGTCATCCTCATCCTATCCTCCTCGTCATCCTCAT
>NC_032009.1:31080499-31081332 GCF_001865875.1 Lupinus angustifolius | reverse complement strand
ATCCTCATCCTATCCTCGTCCTCATCCTCATCCTCATGTTCTTCCACATTGTCATCCTCATCCTCCTCCTCATCCTTATCCTAGTCCTATCCTCATCCTAATCCTCGTCCTCATCCTATCCTCTTCCTCATCCCATCTTCGTCCTCATCCTCTTCCTCATCCCATCTTTGTCCAATCCCTCATCCTATCCTCATCCTCATCCTAATTCTATCCTCCTCCTAATCCTCATCCTCTTCCTCCTCCCTCATCCCCATCCTATCATCATCCTCATCCTCATCCTCATCCTATCCTGATCCTCATCCTCATCGTCATTTTCATCCTCCTCCTCCTCCTCCTCATCCTATCCTCCTCCCCATCCTCATCTTATTCTCGTCCTCATCCTCATCCTATGCCCATCCTCATCCTATCCAATCCTATCCTATCCTCATCCTCATCCTCATCCCCATCCTTTTCCTCTTCCTCATCCTATCTTCGTCCCCATCCTCATCCTATGCTCATCCTCATCCTCATCCTCATCCTATCCCCATCTTCATCCCCATCCTTATCCTATCCTCGTCCTCATCCTCATCCTCATCCTCATCCTATCCTAATCCTCATCCTCATCATATCCTCTTCCTCGACCTCATCCTCATCCGCATCCTCATCCTCATCCCCGACCTCATCCCCGACCTCATCAAATATTTGTCCTCATACTTATTCTATCCTCATCCTCATCCTCATCCTCATCCTGATCCTATCCTCATCCTCATCCCATCTTCGTCCTCATCCTCTTCCCCTTCCCATATTCGTCCTCACCCGCATCCTATCCTCCTCCTCATCCTATCCTCATCCTC
>NC_032009.1:31079732-31080399 GCF_001865875.1 Lupinus angustifolius | reverse complement strand
CCTTATCTATCCTCGTCCTCATCCTATCCTTGTCCTCATCCTCATCCTCATCCTATCCTCAGCCTGCTCCTCATCCTCATCCTCCTCCTCGACCTCATCCTCATCTTCATCCTCATCCTATCCTCATCCTCATCATCCTCATCCAATCCTCATCCTCATCCGCATCCTATCCTCATCCTCATCCCATCTTCGTCCTCATCCTCTTCCTTATCCCATATTCGTCCTCACCCTCATCCTCATCCTATCCTCATGCTCATCCTCCTCCTCCTCCTCCAATTCCTCATCTTATCCTCGTCCCCATCCTATCCTCATCCTCATCCTCCTCCTCCTCCTCCTCCTCCGTCTTATTCTCATCTTATTCTCGTCCTCATCCTATCCTCATCCTCAACCTCATCCCCATCCGCATCCTACCCTCCTCTTCATCCTCATCCTGTTCCTCATCCTATCGTCGTCCTCATCCTCATCCTCATCCTCGTATTATCCTAATCCTCATCCTCATCCTCATCCTTATCCTCATCCTCATCCTCATCTTCCGCCTCATCTTCGTCCTCGCCCTCATCCTATCCTCATCCTCATCCTCATCCTACTCCAATTCCTCATCCTCATCCTTTCCTCCTCCTCATCCTATCCTCATCCTCATCCTCATCCTCATCCTCATCCTATCCTC
>NC_032009.1:31079330-31079632 GCF_001865875.1 Lupinus angustifolius | reverse complement strand
TCCTCCTCCAATTCCTCATCCTATTCTCATCATATCCTCGTCCTCATCCTCATCCTCATTCTCTTCCTCATCCTCATTCTATCCTCCTCCTCATCCTAGTCCTATCCTCATACTAATCCTCATCCTCATCCTATCCTCTTCCTCATCCCATCTTCGTCATCATCCTCTTCCTCATCCCATCTTCCTCCTCACCCTCATACTATCCTCATCCTTATCCTCATCCTATCCTCCTCCTCATCCTCATCCTCATCCTCCTCCTCCAACTCCTCATCCTATCGTCGTCCTCATCCTCATCCTATCCT
>NC_032009.1:31078772-31079230 GCF_001865875.1 Lupinus angustifolius | reverse complement strand
TCCTCATCCTATCCTCATCCTCATCCTATCCTCGTCCAAATCCTCTCCTCATCCTCATCCTCATCCCTCTCCTCCTCATCCTCATCCTCATCCTCATCCTATCATCCTCTTCCTCATCCACATCCTCCTCCTCCAATTCCTCATCCTATCTTCTTCCTCGTCCTCATCCTATCCTCATCCTCATCCTCTTCCTCCTCATATCCTCATCCTCCTCCTCATCCTCATCCTCATCCTCGTCCTATCCTCCTTCTCATCCTCATCCTCATCCACCTCCTCCTCCTCCAATTCCTCACCATATCCTCACCCTCATCCTATCCTCGTCCTCATCCTATCCTCATCCTCATCCTATCCTCATCCTTCTCGTCCTCCTCTCATCCTATCCTCATCCTCATCCTCATCCTCATCCCCATCCTTATCCTACCCTCCTCTTCATTCTCATCCTCTTCCTCATCCTATCT
>NC_032009.1:31077436-31077919 GCF_001865875.1 Lupinus angustifolius | reverse complement strand
TTCATCCTCTTCCTTAACCTATCATCGACCTCATCCAATCCATGTCCTCATCCTCATCCTATCCTCATCCCCATCCTCATCCTCCTTCTCATCCTATCCTCCTCCTATCCTCGTCCTCATCTTCATCCTCATGCTCTTCCTCATCCTCATCCTCATCCTCATCCTCATCCTCCTCCTTATCCTCATCCTACCCTCCTCTTTATCCTCATCCTATCTTTGTCCTCATACTCCTTCTATCCTCATCCTCATCCAATCTTTGTCCTCATATTCCATCTATCCTCATCCTCATCCTCATCTTATCCTCCTCCTCCAATTCCTCATCCTATCCTCATCCTCATCCTATCCTTGTCCTCATCCTATCCTCATCCTCATCATATCCTCATCCTCCTCCTCCCCCACATCCTCATCCTCATCCTCATCCTCATCCTAGCCTGCTCCTCTTCCTCGTCCTCATCCTCATCCTATCCTCCTCCTCATCGTCAT
>NC_032009.1:31077017-31077336 GCF_001865875.1 Lupinus angustifolius | reverse complement strand
TCTTCATCCTCATCCTCTTCCTCATCCTATCTTCGTCCTCATCCTATCTTCGTCCTCATCCTCATCCTATCCTCTTCCTCATCCTCATCCCCATCCTCATCCTATCCTAATCCTCATCTTCATCCTCATCCTCGTCCTCATCCTCATCTTCGTCCTCACCCTCATCCTATCCTCCTCCTAATCGTCATGCTATCCTCATCCTCATCCTCCTCCTCCTCCTATTCCTCATCCTATCCTTCTCATCATCATATCCTCATCCTCATCTTATCCTCATCCTCCTCCTCCTCATCCTCATCCTCATCCTAATCCTAATCCTCAT
>NC_032009.1:31076652-31076917 GCF_001865875.1 Lupinus angustifolius | reverse complement strand
ATCCTCATCCTATCCTCATCTTTCTCCTCCTCCTCCTCCTCATCCTATCCTCATCCTTATTCTAACCTCATCTTCATCCTCATCCTCTTACTCATCATATCTTCGTCCCCATCCATCCTCATCCTACCCTCCACCTCATCTTCATCCTCTTCCTCATCCTAACTTCGTCCTCATCCTCTTACTCATCCTATATTCGTCCTCATCCTCATCCTCATCCTATCCTCTTCCTCATCCTCATCCCCATCCTCATCCCCATCCTCATCCT
>NC_032009.1:31075259-31075479 GCF_001865875.1 Lupinus angustifolius | reverse complement strand
ATCCTCATCCTATCCACGTCCTCATCCTATCCTCATCCTCATCCTACCCTCCTCTTCCTCCTCATCCTCTTCCTCATCCTATCTTCGTCCTCATCCTCATCATATCCTCATCCTCATCATATCCCTTTCCTCATCCACATCCCCATTCTCATCCTATCCTCATCCTCATCCTCACCCTCATAATCATCCTACCCTCCTCTTCATCCTCATCCTCATCCTA
>NC_032009.1:31073764-31075159 GCF_001865875.1 Lupinus angustifolius | reverse complement strand
ATCCTCGTCCTCATCCTATCCTCATCCTCATCCTCATCCTATCAATGTCGTCCTCCTCATCCGGATCCTCTTCCTTATTTTATCGTCATCCATATCCTCATCATATCCTCATCCTCATCCTCATCCCTATCCTCATCCTACCCTCCTCTTCATACTCATCCTCTTCCTCATCCTCCTCCTCCTCCTCATCCTCACCCTCCTCCTCATCCTATCCTCATCCTCCTCCTCCTCCTCATCCTAACCTCCTCCTCCTCCTCCAATTCATCATCCTACCCTCCTCATCATCCTCATCCTATCTTCGTCCTCATCCTCATGCTATCCTCATCTTCATCCTATCCTCATCCTCATCCCCATCCTCACCCTCATACTATCCTCATCCTATCCTAATCCTCATCCTCATCCTATCCTCATCCTCATCCTCATCCTCACCCTCATCCTATCCTCATCCTCATCCTATCCTCCTCCTCATCCTCATCCTCATCCTATCCTCGTCCTCACCCTCCAGATCATCCTCGTCCTCCACCTCATCCTATCCTCATTCTCTTCCTCCTCCTCATCCTCATCCTATCCTCGTCTTCCACCTCATCCTATCCATGTCCTCATCCTCATCCTATCATCTTCCTCATCCTCATCCTCTTCCTCATCCTCATCCTCTTCCTCATTCTATCCTCTATCCTCGTCCTATCCTCCTCCTCATCCTCATCCAGTCCTCATCCTCATCCACACCCTCATCCTCATCCCCATCCTCATCCTCATCCTACGCTCCTCGTCATCCTCATCCTCATCCTCATCCTATCTTCATCCTTATCCTCATCCTCATCGTATCCTCATCCTCATCCTCATCCTAATCTTATCCTCATCCTCATCGTCATGCCCATCCTCATCCTACGCTCCTCCTCATCCTCATCCTCTTCCTCATCCTACCTTCGTCCTCCTCCTTATCGTCATTGTATCCTCATCCTACCCTCATCTTCATCCTCATCCTATCTTCGTCCTCATCCTATCCTCATCCTCATCCTCATCTAATCCTCATCCTCATCCCCATCCTCATTCCGATCCTCATTCTCATCCCCATCCCAACCCTCATCCAAGCCTCATCCTATCCTTGTCCTCATCCTCACCCTCATCCTATCCTCATCCTCATCCTATACTCATCCTCATCCTCCTCCTAATTCGTTCCTCGTCCTCATCCTCGTCCCCATCACTATCCTCATCCTATCCTAATCCTCATCCTCTTCCTCATCCTATCCTCGTCCTCATCCGCTTCATCGTCCTCATCCGCTTCCTCATCCGCTTCCTCGTCCTCATCCGCTTCCTCGTCCTCATCCGCTTCCTCATCCTCTTCCTCATCCTATCCTCGTCCTCATCCGCTTCATCGTCCTCATCCGCTTCCTC
>NC_032009.1:31073229-31073664 GCF_001865875.1 Lupinus angustifolius | reverse complement strand
TTCATCCTCATCCTCATCCTATCCTCATCCTCCTCCTCCTCGCCATCCTCATCCCCATCCCCATCCTCATCCTCATCCTATGCTCATTTTCCTCCTACTCCTCATCCTATCCTCATCCTCGTCCTATCCTCGTCCTCATCCTATCCTCAGCCACTTCCTCATCCGCATCCTCATCCTCATCCTCATTCTCCTCCTCCTCCTCCTCCTCCTCATCCTATCTGCATCCTCATCCTCCTCCTCCTCCTTATCCTATTCTCATCCTCGTCCTACCCTCCTCCTCCTCATCCTATCCTCATCCTAACTTCGTCCTCATACTGATCCTCATCCTATCCTCATCCTCATCCTCATCCCCATCCTCATGCCCATCCTCATCCTATCCTAATCTTAATCCTCATCCTCATCCTCATCCTCATCCTCATCCTCATCCTCATCCTC
>NC_032009.1:31072744-31073129 GCF_001865875.1 Lupinus angustifolius | reverse complement strand
ATCCTCATCCTTATCCTCATCCTCATCCTCCACCTCCTCCTCCTCAACCTATCTGCATCCTCATCCTCCTCCTCCTCCTCATCCTATCCTCATCCTCGTTGTCATCCTCATCCTCAACCTCCTCCTCCTCATCATCCTCATCCTATCCTCATCATCATCCTCATCATCATCCTCTTCCTCATCCTCATCCTCACCCTCATCGTGTCCTAATCCTCATCATATCCTATCCTCATCCTCATCCTCTTCCTCATCCTCTTCCTCATCCTATCATTGTCCCCATCCTATCCATGTCTTCATCCTCATCCTCATCCTCATCCACATCCTCATCCTCATCCACATCCTCATCCTCTTCCTTATCCTCACCCTCATCCTATCCTCATCCTCT
>NC_032009.1:31071816-31072644 GCF_001865875.1 Lupinus angustifolius | reverse complement strand
CATCCTCATCCTATGCTCATCCTATCCTCATCCTCATCCCATCTTCGTCCTCATCCCACATTCGTCGTCACCCTCATCTTATCCTCCTCCTCATCCTCATCCTATCCTCCTCCTCCTCCTCCTCCAATTCCTCATCCTATCCTCGTCCTATCCTCGTCCTCATCCTCATCCTTATCATATCCTCTTCTTCCTCCTCCTCCACATCCTCATCCTATCTTCCTCCTCATCCTTATCCTCGTCCTATCCTCATCTTCATCCTATCCTCATCCTCATCCTATCCTCGTCCTCATCCTCATCCTAATCCTCATCCCATTTTCGTCCTCATCCCATCTTCGTCGTCAAGCTCATCCTGTCCTCATCCTCATCCTCATCTTATCCTCCTCCTCATCCTCATCCTATCCTCCTCATCCTCATCCTATCCTCCCTCCTCCATTTCCTCATCCTATCCTCATCCTCATCCTATCCTCCACCTCTTCCTCATCCTATCCTCATTCTCGTCCGATCCTCATCCTCATCCAACCCTCCTCTTCATCCTCATCCTCTTCCTCATCCTATCTTCGTCGTCATCCTCACCCTATCCTCTTGCTTATCCTCATCCCCATCCTCATCCTATCCGAATCCTCATCCTCACCCTCATCCTATCCTCATCCTTTCTTCCTCCTCATCCTCATCATATTCTCATCCTCATCCTCCTCCTCCAATTCCTCATCCTATCCACATCCTCATCCTATCCTCGTTTTCATCCTATCCTCATCCTCATGCTCATCCTATCCCCATCCTCATGCTACCCTCCTCTTCATCCTCATCCTCTTCCTCATCCTATCTTCG
>NC_032009.1:31070330-31071239 GCF_001865875.1 Lupinus angustifolius | reverse complement strand
CTCATCCTCATCCTCCTCCTCCAATTCCTCATACTACCCTCATCCTCATCCTCATCCTATCCTCATCCTCATCCTATCCACGTCCTCATCCTCTTCGTCATCCTATCTTCGTCCTCAACCTCATCCTATCCTCATCCTATGTTCAACCTATCCTCATTTTCATCCTCATTCTTTACTCTTCCTCATCCTCATCCCCATCCCCGTCCCCATCCTCATCCTATCCTAATCCTCATCCTCATCCTTATCCTCACCCTCATCCTCATCTTCATCCTCATCTTCGTCCTCACCCCTATCCTATCCTCCTCCTCGTCCTCATCCTCATCATATCCTCCTCCTCATACTCATCATATCCTCATCCTCATCCTCATCCTCCTCCTCCAATTCCTCATCCTGTCCTCATCCTCATCCTTTCCTCGTCCTCATCCTATCCTAATCCTCATCCTCGTCCTATCCTCATCCTCCTCCTACTTCTGCTCATCCTATTCTCATCCTCATCCTATCCAATCCTAATCCTATCGATGTCCACATCCTCATCCTCTTCCTCATTCTATCCTCATCCTCTTATTCATCCTGTCCTCCGCCTCATCCTCATCCTCTTCCTCTTCCTATCATCGTCCTCCTCCCAGCCATGTCCTGATCCTCATCCGCATCCACATCCTCATCCTCTTCCTCATCATATCCTCGTCCTCATCCTCGTCCTATGCTCATCCTCATCCTCATCCTCCTCCTCCTCCTCATCCTCCTCCTATCCTCCTCCTCATCCTCATCGTAATCCTCATCCTATCCTCATCCCATCTTAGTCCTCATCCTATCCTCCTCCTCCTCCTCCTCCTCCTCATCTTAGCCTTATCTTCATCCTCCTTCTCCTCATCCCATCCTCATCATATCCTCGTCCTCATCCTATCCTCA
>NC_032009.1:31069473-31070230 GCF_001865875.1 Lupinus angustifolius | reverse complement strand
CTCCTCCAATTCCTCATCTTCATCCTCCTCCTCATCCTATCCTTATCCTCCTCGTCCTCATCCTCATCCTCATCGTATCCTCGTCCTCATCCTATCCTCATCCTCATCTTCCTCCTATCCTCCTCCACAAACTCATCGTATCCTCATCCTAATCCTCTCCTCGTCCACATCCTCATCCTCATCCTCATCGTCCTCCTCCTCATCCTATCCGTATCTTCGTCCCCATCCTCATCCTGATCCTATCCTCGTCCTCATCCTATCCTCATCCTCTTCCCCATCGTCATCCTACCCTCCTCTTCATCCTCATCCTCTTCCTCTTCCTCATCCTCATCCTGATCCTCGTCCTATCCTCTTCCTCCAATTCCTGATCCTATCCTCATCCTTATCCTATCCTCGTCCTAATCCTATCCTCGTCCTCGTCCTCATCCTATCCTTATCCTCATCCCATATTCTTCCTCACCCTCATCCTATACTCGTGTTCATCCTCACCCTCATACTCATCCTATCCTCATCCTCATCCTCATCCTCTTCCTGAACCCATCTTCGTCCTATCCTCATCCGCTTCCTTATCCTCATCCTCATCCTCCTCCTAATCCTATCCTCATCCTCATCCCCATCCCCATCCCCATTCTCATCCTATCCTCATCCTCTTCCTCATCCTATCCTCATCCTCATCCTCATCATGTCCTAATCCTCATACTCATCCTCATCCTCAGCCTCATCTTCGTCCTCGCCCTCATCCTATCCTCATCCTATC
>NC_032009.1:31068582-31069373 GCF_001865875.1 Lupinus angustifolius | reverse complement strand
TCCTCATCCTCATCCTCATGCTCTTCCTCATTCTATCCTCGTACTCATCCTCACCCTCATCCAATCCTCATCCTCATCCTCATCCTCATCCTCATCCTCATCCTATCCTCATCTTTATCCTCATCCCATCTTCCTCCTCATCCTCATCCTATCCTCATCCTCATCCTATCCTCATCCTCTTGCTTATCCTCATCCTCATCCTCCCCATAATCCTATCCTCATCCTCATCCTCATCCTCATCCTCACCCTCAGCCTCATCCTCATCCTCAACCTCATCCTATCCTCCTCCTCATCGTCATCCTCTTCCTATCCTCATCCTCATCCCATCTTCGTCCTCACCCTTATCCTATTCTCATCCTCATCCGATCCTCCTCCTCATCCTCATCCTTATCCAATCCTCATCCTCATCCTCCTCCTCCTTCTCCTCATCCTATCCTCATCCTCATCCTCATCCTCCTCCTTCCTTATCCATGTCCTCATCCTCATCCTCATCTTCATCCTATCCTCATCCTCTTCCTTATTCTATCCTTGTCCTCATCCTCACCCTCATCCTATCCTCACCCTCATCGTCATCCTCATTCTCATCTTCATCCTATCCTTCTCCTCATCCTCATCCTATCCTCATCCTCTTGCTTATCCTCATCCTCATCCTCCCCCTAATCCTATCCTCATCCTCATCCCCATCCTCATCCTATCCAAATCCTCATTGTATCCTCATCCGCTTCCTCATCCTATCCTCGTCCTCATCCCCATCGTCATCCTCATCCTATCCTAATCCTCATCCTCATCCT
>NC_032009.1:31068036-31068482 GCF_001865875.1 Lupinus angustifolius | reverse complement strand
TCATTCTATCCTCGTACTCATCCTCACCCTCATCCTCATCCTATCCTCATCCTCATCCTCTTCCTGATCCCATCTTTGTCCTCATCCTCTTCCTATCCTCATCCGCTTCCTTATCCTCATCCTCATCCTCCTCCTAATCCTATCCTCATCTTCATCCCCATCCCCATCACCATCCTCATCCTATCCTCATCCTATCCTCATCCTATCCTCGTCCTCATCCTCATTATATCCTCCTCCTCATCCAATCTTCGTCCTCATCCTCATCCTATCCTCATCCTATCGTCGTCCCCATCCTATCCTTATCCTCATCCTCATCCCCATCCTCCTCCTACCCTCCTCTTCATCCTCATCCTCTTCATCATCCAATCTTCCTCCTCATCCTCATCCTATCCGCATACTCGTCCCCATCCTCATCCAGATCCTATCCTCGTCCTCATCCTATCCTC
>NC_032009.1:31066725-31067936 GCF_001865875.1 Lupinus angustifolius | reverse complement strand
ATTCCTCATCCAATCCTCATCCTTATCCTATCCTCGTCCTAATCCTATCCTCGTCCTCATCCTCATCCTATCCTCATCTTCATCCTCCTCCTATCCTCCTCCTCAAACTCATCCTATCCTAATCCTAATCCTCATCCTCCTCCTATCCTCCTCCACAAACTCATCCTATCCTAATCCTCATCCTCATGCTCATCCTCCTCCTCATCCTATCCACATCTTCGTCCCCATCCTCATCCTGATCCTATCCTCGTCCTCATCCTATCCTCATCCTCATCCTCATCCTCATCCTACCCTCCTCTTCATCCTCAACCTCATCCTCTTCCTCATCCTGATCCTCATCCTATCCTCTTTCTCATCCTCCTCCTCCAATTCCTCATCCTACACTCATCCTCATCCTTATCCCCATCTTTATCCTACCCTGCTCTTCATCCTCATCCACTTCCTCATCCTATCTTCGTCCTCATCCTATCCTCTTCCTCATCCTCATTCTCATCCACATCCTCATCCCCATCCTCATCCAATCCTAATCCTTATCCTCATCCTCATCCTCATCCTCATCCTATCCTCCACCTCATCCTCATCCTCCTCCCCATCCTCATCCTACCCTCCTCTTCATCCTCATCCTCTTCCTCATCCTATCTTCGTCCTCATCCTCATCCTAATCCTGATCCTCATCCTCATCCTCCTCCTCCAATTCCTCATCCTATCCTCATCCTCAACCTCATCCTCCTCCTCCAACTCCTCATCCTATCCTCATCCTCGTTTTGATCCTATCCTTATCCTCATCCTCATCCTATCCTCATCCTCCTCCTCATCCTCATCCTCATCCACATCCTCATCCTATCCTCCTCCTCATCCTATCCTCCTCCTCATCCTATCTTCATCCTCATCCCCATCTTATCCTCCTCCTCATCGTCATCCTCATCCTATCCTTATCCTCATCCTCCTCCTCTAATTCCTCATCACATCCTCATCCTCATCCTGATCCTATCCTCATCCTCATACTGATCCTCATCCTCCTTCTCATCCTCATCCTGATCCTCGTCCTCATCTTCATCCACATCCTCATCATATACTCCACCTCATCCTCATCCTCATCCTCCTCCTCCAATTCCTCATCCTATCCTCATCCTCATCCTATTCTCGTCCTCATCCTATCCTCATCCTCCTCCTACGATTCTTCATCCTATCCTCATCCTCATCCTATTCTC
>NC_032009.1:31066252-31066625 GCF_001865875.1 Lupinus angustifolius | reverse complement strand
CCTCATCCTCGTCCTCATCCTCATCCTATCCTCCTCCTCATCCTCATCCTCATCCTATCCTATCCTCTTCCTCATCCTCATCCTCAACCTCATGCTCATCCTATCCTCCTCCTCATCCTCATCCTATCATCCTCTTCGTCATCCTCCTCCTCATCCTCATCCTCATCCTCCTAGTCATCCTCCTCATCCTAACCCCATCCTCATCCCCATCCTCATCCTAACCTCCTCTCAATCCTCATCCTCTTCCTATCTTTGTCCTCATCCTCATCCTATACTCATCCTCATCCTCATCCTATCATCCTCTTCGTCATCCTCCTCCTCTAATTCCTCATCCTCTCTTCATCCTCGTCCTCATCCTATCCTCATCCTCATC
>NC_032009.1:31065945-31066152 GCF_001865875.1 Lupinus angustifolius | reverse complement strand
CCTCATCCTATCCTCCTCCTCATCCTCATCCTCATCATATCCTCATCCTCATCCCATCTTTGTCCTCATCCTCTTCCTCACATCATCTTTGTCCTCACCCTCATCCTATTCTCATCCTATCCTCATCCTATCCTCATCCTATCCTCTTCCTCATCCTCATCCTCATCCTCATCCTATCCTCATCCTCCTCCTCCAATTCCTCATCCT
>NC_032009.1:31065356-31065845 GCF_001865875.1 Lupinus angustifolius | reverse complement strand
TCCTCCTCCTCATCCTATCCTCATCCTCATCCTATCTTCATCCTCATCCCCATCCTATCCTCCTCCTCATCCTCATCCTCATCCTATCCTTATCCTCATCCTCCTCCTTTAATTCCTCATCCTATCCTCATCCTCGTCCTGATCCTATCCTCATCCTCATACTCATCCTCATCCTCCTTCTCATCCTCATCCTGATCGTCGTCCTCATCTTCCTCCACATCCTCATCATATACTCCTCCTCATCCTCATCCTCATCCTCCTCCTTCAATTCCTCATCCTATCCTCATCCTCATCCTATACTCGTCCTCATCCTATCCTCATCCTCCTGCTACGATTCTTCAACCTATCCTCATCCTCATGCTATTCTCGTCCTCATCCTATCCTCCTCCTCCTCCTCCTCATCCTCATCCTCATCCTATCCTCCTCCTCATCCTCATCCTATCATCATCCTCATCCTCATCCTCATCCTATCCTCATCCTAATCCTCAT
>NC_032009.1:31064944-31065256 GCF_001865875.1 Lupinus angustifolius | reverse complement strand
CCCATTCTCATCCTACCCTCCTCTTCATCCTCATGCTCTTCCTCATCCTATCTTCGTCCCCATCCTCATCCTATCTTCGTCCCCATCCTCATCATTTGCTCATCCTCATCCTCATCCTCATCCTCCTCCCCATCCTCCTCCCTATCCTCATCCTATCCTCTTCCTTATCCTCATCCCCATCCTCATCCTCATCGTCATCTTCATCTTCGTCCTCACCCTCGTCCTATCTTCATCCTCTTCCTTATCCTATCATCGTCCTCATCCAATCCATGTCCTCATCCTCATCCTATCCTCATCCTCATCCTCATCCTC
>NC_032009.1:31063381-31064844 GCF_001865875.1 Lupinus angustifolius | reverse complement strand
TTATATCTCTTGATTAACTCTTTCTGTGATTATAAATGTCTCGATTATTCCGTTGTAATGCATGCGTGAGTCCTAAAAAGTCGAAACCGTTCTGCTGCCTGAAAATCAATTTTTACCGTGTTTAATCGATTAAACACTTGGTGTTAATCGATTACCTGGGCATCAGTTTTTGAAAATTTCAAATTTTACACTGGTTTAATCGATTAAACCTGCCCGTTAATCGATTAAAACCAGTATTTTAAAGGCAGATAGTGTCTCGGTTTTGCACTTTTTTCGGCATTTTCTCAACATCCTTTGTGCTTTGAGTCTCTGAATCAGTAACCCAACTAATCCAAGTGCAATAAGGTAGGAAAAACCTCATCCTAACCCTCTCAAACCATCAAGAAGAAATCGCACTTTATCATCCTTAATCCACCCAAATTCCGAATCTTCCACCAAATCAAGCCCTAGGTTAAGTTTGCCTAAAACCTTCTCTGCTCATTCAACATCATTACGGGTTCAACACATACAATGGAGCAAGGTCGTTCAAAAAGGGTCAAGACTACAGCTACCCGTATACGAAGAAGGGAAGCTGGTTCACCTTCCACTCGGGACCGCGGTGACCCCTACTATTCCCTCATCTTGCAAGAGACCCGTTTGGCGAAATTTCAAGGTCGCAAACCCACGTACATAAGGTATGTTGATTTAACCTGGTTGGCGGAACAGAAGTTTAGTTTCCCGCATGATATGGAGGCTCAAGGAGTCGTTCAGTTTTTGGAATTAAAGGGACAAGTTTACCCTGTTCTAGTTAAGGAATTTTATGCTAATTTTAGATATAAGGATGGAAAGTATTGGTCTATGATTTCTGGTAATCTGTTTGAGCTGAATGATGATCTGTTTATGAATGTTGGCGGGTTATCATCTTATGGTTATGGTATAGGGGATTGTTCCTATGTTAAGGATAACTTTGTTCCTGTTGAAGTCTATAAGTCATTCCTTTGAGGCCCTCATTTGTACATTCAGGGTCAACTGACCAAAGCTGGGTCGTTATCTGTTGAGAACAGGCTGTTGCATTATGTTATTGCTTACATACTAGTACAGAGGAACACAAATCACGCACAGCCTACTGTGAATGATTTGCGTTTCATGTATGCTGTAAAGAATAATGTCATGATCAACTGGTCTGAGGAGATTCTGAAAATTATGAACAATGTGTCGCTGTCTCAATCAAAGCTGCTTCCCTATAGTATTTTCATTTCACGCATTGTGGATTATATGCACATTGATATTTCTGATACTATCATTATTGAGTATACTGATAAGGATCACCTGGTTGGTGAAAGTCTCATTCATAAAATGGGAATATACAAGTATGGTACTACTTGGCAATATCAGGAGGACTACACTACATTTCATATGGATTTGCCTGATAATGATAATCAGGGTGACAAGGGTAATCAGAATGCTACAACTCAAGGGGAGTC
>NC_032009.1:31062566-31063281 GCF_001865875.1 Lupinus angustifolius | reverse complement strand
TAGCTCAGATGGAAGCCATGGAGCAACGGCTCAACAACCGTATGGATCTTCACTTCCAACGGCTCAACAACCGTATGGAACAGTATGAAGAACATCAGATTGCCTATTCAGACAACCAATTTCAGGAATTGAGGAATATGATTCAATCTACTGTTGAAGCTCAGAATGCTATGTTTTGTTCAGAATTTCAGAAATTATCTATGCTTATCAGGGGTGATCAGAACATTGCTATTCCTGATGATCAGATTGACCATCCTCCGCCTCAACCATAGTTTAGAGGACCTTAGACCTAGGCTATCTCCCCTTAGGTTTATTTTCTCTTATGGCACTTTCTGGATTTAGTTGTTGTTGTTGCTTTCAGGACTTATCCATGTTTTTTTGTTATTTGTCTTTGATTGACTTTATGGTTTGTACTATTTCCTGACTTCTTCGACTCTTTATGCAATGCTATTATTTTGTTTTTTGTTTTAATTATGTCGAATAGCTTATTTGCTTTCGTGAATGGTTCTTGATCATATGAGATTTGATAACATTGCTTACTATTTGATTAAATCTTGTATGCCATTCTCTTTACCTATTAGCTATTTCTTTTGTCAAATCAAGCGCATTTGTTCAAATTGTCGAAAAATAAAACAGGTTAATTTGTTAAAACCCAAATTAATTCATTAACTTTGTTTTATGATTAACACATATCTCTTCCTAATTTTTGACCTGG
>NC_032009.1:31060736-31062466 GCF_001865875.1 Lupinus angustifolius | reverse complement strand
GATAAAAATTCGCGTTGCATGATTTTTTTTTTCTCTCTCTCTTTACTGTTTTTAATCGATTATCTAGTATAGTAGAATTAATTGATACATTCTGTATTTGTGCTATACTGAATGATACTCTGATAAAATTTGTAAGCTCTGTTATTCGTTTCATTATCGGTTAACTATTGTGCAATTAATCGTATCTGTCTAAAGCTTATTGTTTCTGTTTTAATCGATTAAGACTGTTACGTTAATCGATTATCCCTGTTCTGTTAATCGATTAAGTTTGTTCTGTTAATCGATTATCTTCATCCTGTAATCGATTAATTAGGGGTGATTCAGCATTAAGTGTTGAGTTTCGAAAAGCGGCTATTCTAACCGCTACACCTATTCAACCCCCCTTCTAGGTGTATTGTAACCACTGATACCTAACAGTTTTTACAATGGTAAGAAACAACAAATTCTTCGTAAGTATAATACTATTAGAGAGTTACTCTCTACATGAATTGTTAGAGTGGATCATGTACACACTGAGAATAACTTAGCAGATCCTTTGACGAAAGGACTAGCTAGAGAGAAAGTTCGTAATACTTCTAAGAGTATGGGACTATTGCCCTTAGAATGAGGATCATTCATGATGGTAACCCAACCTAGCTGACTAAAAATCCCAAGAAATAGGTTTAATGGGTAATAACAAGTTCTGACGTAATATAAGAATGAACATACTATAAAATTATGAGAAGAATGATTCCTGCAACATATGTAAGGATGAGTTAATCTCTTAATGAGATCTTACTCCAATTAGATTAGAGTACCTAGGCTATAGGAGTACTTTTGATAGACTCACCTATTTGAATGTGGAATTGGGGACAGCTTCCTCTAAAATTTTGGGGCCTAAATTTCTAGAGCGTTCACTATACTGGGATAGACATGCATGACCTTTAACGCGCAAGCTTCACATAATACACCTTTGAAAAGGTTGTGTGTGATTTGATGTCGGAGATAAAGTTCAGGTTTATGAGTCAATCTAGTAAAATCTGGATCTTATTCACTATACAAAGGTTCAAGTCACATGACACCTTTGTTTATAGACAATCTTATTGAGAACACAAAAATTCCTGGAAATCATATTTTAATTTCAAGTGGGGGATTGTTGGAAATTGTTTGAAAAATGATGGTTTTAATGCACATTAATGTGGCCATTTATGGTGAATTTTGGGTATGTGAAATGAAAAAACTCATTAGTCCCACATTGCATGGATGAGGGATGTTGAAAGGCGTTATAAGCCTTCAGTTGAAACCTTGAGGTGTGCCCCAAGGGATACAATGGGTTTTGTGAGTTGGTGAGGACTTATACAAACAAAACTCTTCCACATACACACGTTCGAACGGCTCGGCTCTATTTGTGTTCGGGTTGGGCTAGGACTTGAGCCCAACATTCTTTTTAAATAAGAAAAATTTATGTGTCTTTTCTTTTGGGGCTTAGGTCAAGTACTGACCAAGTCAACACACGTGTGGTACGCGTGTGTTTGTCGTAGTCAGCACGATTGGAGAGTGAGAGGATTAAGGGAGATTTATGTGAGAGAAACCCAGTCAATGGAGAGAAACTCGGTTAATGGGAGGCAAATCCATGTGAGACTTATCCTAGTCGTAGGATGATCTGACCGTATGAACTTTTGCACTGTCGGATGTGGGATCCGTTGGAGGCCTCATCCTTCATTAGTATAAGACTGAGATGACAACTAAGA
>NC_032009.1:31053174-31060636 GCF_001865875.1 Lupinus angustifolius | reverse complement strand
GGCGTGAATTAGTTGTTTAAAAAATATGACATATTTTTCTGCAAAATTCAAGAGTTAATAGTAGTAGAAAAGTTATGTAGAAAATGTCAAGAAAATTTAAGGAGTTAAGGGAGAAGAGAGTACTCAAAGATTTTATACTGGTTCACCTTCTTGTCCATCGAAGGCTACGTCCAGTGTTCTTGTAGAACAAGATATTTCCTCACTAGATATTAAGAGTAGCAATTACAAATTCTCACCTCAAGATTTCTTTGTACCTTACTCACTCTCTAATACCTATATCACTCTTTGGAAAACAACCTTTTGCAAGTGACTCGATCCCTTTTCTTATCAAACCCTTATGACAAAAAGCATTTCAACAATTTGAAGAATACTTTAACTATGACAGGGATTGCCTTTACAAGATTTGAAACTATGAATTCTTGCAATCCAATAACTTTTTATACACTTTAGTACTAATGCTCAGAAGGTTTGAATGACTTTGAAAAACCACACTTAAGGCAACTTCAGAAAATAAACTCTGAAAGTTTAGAACAAGTTTTAAGAAGTGCAGAGCAAGTATTTCAGAAAAATTTAGATTGTCTATATGAGTTGTGTGTTGTGAATTATGAATTTCAACGCCTTTAAATAGCCTTTTCAATCAGCCTCAACACCTCTATGAAAAGATAGGATTCAATTGGAATGAAACCATTTCGTTTGGGGTGAAATTTGTGTAGTTTGAATCTGAAAACTGGTGTAACACCTCAAAGTAATCGATTACCCAAACAGTCTGTCCAACTGAGTAATTAATTTTTACAGGTTGTAATCGATTACTCATAGGTTGTAATTGATTACACAAATGTTATGTCCAACAAAATAATTTTACCGTATTGTGTAATGAGTTACTCAAAAGGTGTAACCGATTACCTTGATCATTTTTTGTTGGATAACTTGTTTCTCACTCATGTAACCTGTTACTTAGTTCTAGTAACTTGTTACTTAGATCCAATAACCCATTTCACAATATTTTGAAAATTGTTTTCATTTATGCTTATGGTTTTCAATGTTCTTTTAAAATACTTTTGAGCATTACTACTATTTGTATATAATAGAGTACAAGGAGAGAAGTACCAAAAGACTTAGATTCTAAATCCTTGAAGCTTTATCTTTATTGTCTTCATAAGTATTCTTTTTTTTCTTCTTTTATGTGATGTTGGTGTCTTCATCAAAACCGTGCCAAGGTTAGGAGCAAGATCTTCTTCACAATCTCTCCCTTTTTTATGATGATAAACCAATATCTTCTTGATAATGTAGTTTTCTCAGAGTAGCATACTTTGTGATATTTTGACTTGTCTTGAGTATGCTCTCCTTTGATTTGGAGTTATTTGTCTGAAAGAATTTTAAACATAAAATACACTTCTCCCAAATTTTCTCCCCCTTTTGACTTCATAAAAAAGAAGAAAAGCCAAGAGTCCAACACAATATATATAGCATAAAATATGTATATAGCAAACATAAAGGTAACATAGCATAACAGAAAATTTAAAAGTTGTTCAAACATTGTTAAAAACATAACCAGAAAAATTGCAAAACAAAAAATGTCAATAATCATGCAACATTACAACGAGAAATCCTAGACAACAAATTTTCTAAGACTTAGGCTCAGTGCTATCGTCATCAAGGTCCACGCTATTGATCTTATAAGAAAGACATTGAAGCTCAAATTGGACTTGTTGATTATGAGCATCAAGAGCATCCATTCGATTAGAGATGTAGCCTCGAAGAGAGAATAACTCATTCATAATCATCTAATTTATAGGCATGGGAGCAGATAAAGAAGACTCAACATGAAACTCAGAAGGTTGATGTTCAGGAGAGTTAGCAGAGACATTTGCAGTTGGATCAGCAGGTGCAATCTGTCTATCACTTTGATGCTTATAGAGTCTATCAATGGGATCTCATAAGAAACCCATTTTGTGGATCACATTCACATCGATCTTACAATCGCGTGTATCAAGTGTGACTTTGGATTCACCAGAAGTCGATACACCAAAATGCTCAAGTATGTTGGTTATGAAGATTGCATAAGGCAAGAGGCTATGAGTTTCTCGTACATACCACATATGTCTCATTACTGTCAAAGCCCAATTGATTTTAAGGTTATGCTTAAGAGCATACATCAATTTTAATTCCATGTCATTAATTTGAGAATGATTTGAATATTTTGGAAGAATGACATAGCTAAGAAAGTAATCAAGCAAACGACCTTTGAGATTGAGATTTCCTACAGCAAGAATATCTCTACTCATTATAATTTCACCTAAAGCTAATTGCTTACACATTTCGATTTTCCTTTTAGAGAATCTACATATTGAGTAGTAGAACTCTTTTCTATCATAATTATCACATTCACATGTAAGACTGAAATCTTTTATGCTACCTTGAGAAGGTATATTACAAGATATTAAACTGAAGGTCTTCACATCTAAAACAATTTATTTTCCTTTCACATAGGATGTTAGACGATTTTTTCTAAACTTCAAATTGCAGTAAAATACTTTAACAAGTTCACGATAGTAGGCTTTTGATTCCTCACAGAAATAAAAAAGATCTTGTTGTCTTAGTAGAATAGGGAAATGGAAATCTTCAAACTCAAAGTTACTTACATTGCCATACTTAGGAGCAAAAATTGAGCGTCCAAGGAAATGTTCTCAGAAAACTTTGTGTTGTTCATCATTGACGAGAAGACGTGCCAAATCCAGAGGGTTAGCTTCAAAAGATGAAGAACCTTGCTTGTTTTGAGACACATTTGGATGTTGCTTCTTAGTTCTTGATGATGAAGTCATTGATTCAAGTTATGAAAAAGTTGGTTTTGAGGTTTGAGAGATTGGGGGATTTTTTATTAAGGCCACTAAACACGAAATCTATAGAATGGAAGTGTTTAGAATTAAAAATGTGATATGAAATGAATCAAAAATCACGCAAATCGGATCAAAAATGAGGTTTTTAGAGTAACACCAGGGAAACACGAAATGAGAGGTTTTAGGAAGAAGAAGTGTTTGAAAAATGAGGAGCGAAACTTAAATACTGGTCAAAGTAATCGGTTACTCAACATAAAAAAATTTGAGATTTCAAATAGGCATCTTAGGTAATCGATTCCACATGCGGGTAATTGGTTACTGAAAGTTCCTGCTCAATGCTGTAATTGGTTACTCTCTAGAGTAATCGATTATTGACCCATAATTTCGAATTTTCAAGCATATTGATGCCTAACAATCGGTTACTGAACATATATAATCGATTACACACCCAAGAATTTGAAAATTTTGAAAATAATTAAGCAATTTTAAGTACAAGTAGGCAGAATTTAAGTACAATGAAGCAAACATATAATCATGAATAAGCATTTAAGATAAGTAAACTTCATCAAGTATGCCTAATTCTCGTATGATTTTATAGAAAGGTTCTTTGGCCCAAGGTTTAGAAAAAATATTAGCTAGTTGGTCATGAGTATCAACAAATTCTATAGACACATCTTTCTTTTGGACATGGTCCCTAAGGAAGTTATGTCTTATATCTATGTGTTTGGTTCTAGAATGCATTACTGGATTCTTTGTGAGATTTATAGCACTAGTATTGTCACATTTTAGGGGAATGTTGTCTAAGTCTAAGCCATAATTTTGTGATTTTTGTTTAAGCCACAACACTTCTGCACAACAACTACCTGCCGCTATGTATTATGTCTCAGCAGTACTTAGGACAACACAGACTTGTTTCTTGCATGACCATGAGACTAGGGCATTTCCTAATAAATGACAAGTACCACTTGTACTTTTTCTTTCAGTTTTGCATTCAACAAAATCTGAATCTGAATATCCTACTAAATCACATATACTTCCTTTTGGATACCATAATCTAACTTAGTTGTGCCTTTTAGATATTTAATGATTGTTTTGACAACAACTAAATGTGAATCTTTTGGTTTTGATTGATACCATGCACAAAAACATATAGCAATGCATTTTCTAGCTTCATCTGGATTGATGTATGTATTAGAACTCATAGGAGTGGCTATTAGCTTGCAGTCATTCATTTCAAATCTTTTCAACAAATCTCCGCAATATTTGGATTGACTTACAAAAATACCATCCTTGAGTTGTTTGATTTGCAATCCAAGAAAGTAATTTAACTTCCCTATAATAGACATTTCGAACTCCCCTTGCATCATTTTGCCAAAATCACTACACAAAATCTGATTAGTAGAACAAAAAATAATATCATCTACATATATTTGAACAAGAAGAGTATGATGATTTATTTTCTTAATAAAAAGTATAGTGTCGACCTTTCCTTTGGTAAATCTTTTTCAAATACAAAGTTTGTTAGTCGGTCGTACCAAGCACGAGGAGCATGCTTTAAGCCATAGAGAGCTTTCTTTAGTTTATAAACATGAGAAGGATGTTTGTAGTCTTCCAAAACCTGGAGGTTGTTTTATGAACACTTGTTCTTGTATATAACCATTAAGAAATGCACTCTTTACGTTCATTTGATATAACTGAAAATTTAAAGAGCAAGCATATGCAAGAATAATTCCATTTTCATTTTGCTATTAGTCTAGCTTTATTTCTAACAATAATTCCATTTTCATCTGATTTATTACGGAATACCCAACAAGTTCCTATAACATGCCTATTTTCTGGTCTATGAACAAGTTCCCAAACTTCATTTCTCTCAAATTGGTTCAACTCTTCCTGTATAGCAAGAATCCAATGTTCATCCTCGATTGCATCATCAATCTTAGAAGGTTCTATTTGAGAAACAAAGGCCATGTTTAAAGAAGCCTCATGTAGCTTTAAACGGGTAGTGACACCCTTACTTATGTCGCCAATGATGTTGTCAATAGGATGATCTTGATTAGTTCTCTATTCTTTTGGTAAATCAGAATGAATATACTCATAAGATAGAGTATCGTCCATTTTCAAATGCTCAGTATTGGTTGTTGTATTGGTAAAAGAATCTTCTTTTAAAGAGGAACTTGGCAAGTCCTCGTCATCAAGAGTTAACCCATCCTTTATTATATGATTGGTTTCAACAAAAGACACATGAACAAATTCTTCCATGGCTAGAGTTCTTTTATTGAAAATTCTGTAAGCTTTACTCATAAGAGAGTAGCCTAGGAAGAGTCCTTCATAAGCTTTTGCATCAAACTTGCCTAAGTTGTCTTTACCATTATTTAAAATAAAACATTTACAATCAAATACATGCAAATGAGAAATGTTTGGTTTTCTACCTTTGAAGAGTTCATAGGGGGTTTTCTTCAGAATTGGTCTTTTAAGAACTTTGTTTGAAACATAACATGTTGTACCAACTACATCAGCCAAAAAATATTTTGGGAGATTAGTTTCATTCAACATTGTACGAGCAAGTTCTTCTAAGGACCAATTCTTTCTATCTACAACACCATTTTTTGTGGTGTTCTAGGAGCATAAAAAATTGTGATTGATACCCATATCATCACAGTATTCTTCAAAAGAAGTGTTTTAAAATTCTCCTCCATGATCACTTCTTATAGCAGTGATTTTCAGATGTTTTTCATTTTGAACTCTTTTAGCATATTTGCTTAAGGCGTTGAATGCCTCATTCTTATGAACTAAGAATAGAGTCCAAGTATATCTTGAATAATCGTCTACTATAAAAAGAGCATAGTAGTTACCAGCATAACGTTTGGTCCTTGAGGGGCTACATATGTCCATGTGAAGTAATTGCAATGGTCTATCGGAAGAAACTATATGCTTAAGTTTGAAATAGGTTTTTGTTTGTTTACCCATTTGACAAGCACTACATAGTTTGTCTTTAACAAACTTAATTTTGGGTAAACCAACAACTAAATCTTTCTTAGTCAGTTTATTCAAATGATCCATATGAATATGAGCAATTCTCCTATGCTAAAGCCATGCATCATGATTATTATTAGCAACTAAACATTTTATTGGTAAAGAAGAATCTATGTCAATTATATATATATATTATTTATCCTCTTACCAACTAGTTTAGAGTTATTAAAATCCTTATTTTTGATGATGCATTTATCAGGGTAGAATGCCACATGAAATCCTTTGTCGCATAGTTGACTTATTCTCAACAAGTTGTGCTTGAGTCCTTTGACATACAATACTCCTACTATAGTTGTTGAAGGTGGCTTACCGATTCTAACAACTACAAGTATTTTTCCTTTGTTGTTATTACCATATGTGACATCATGTGCTTTGATTAGCCGCTGTCCAAGTACCATAGATTGCAGGCGACACTCAAATTTTCCTGCAAAACAGATTATGCAGTATTAGGTACCCAATTTTCTTTGGGTCCTACATGGTTAGCTCCTTTCTCAACCCATTCATAGTGACCTAAGAGCACACCATGTTTTTTAATCATGCAAGTGTTTGGTGTATGCCCATGGTTCTTACAATAAGTGCATATGGGATGATGTTTATGTCTCCTAGATTTATTAGTATTACAATTAAAAACATGGATACTTTGTTTCTGAAAATTTATTTTTGTTGAGATATTTCGTTTCTTAGAAACTTGGCTGTTAGAATAGCCAATACCTCTTCGGTTTGTTGAATGTCTCTGATCTTTAATAATTTTGTCCAGATTTTTGCTACTCTTCTTTCATTTATTAATATCAAGACTTAATGTTGAAACTTTCTTTTCAAGAGTAATGAAGTTTTGACATGAAGAAGATGATGGTTTATTTCTGAATATTTCTAACTCAGTTTTTTGTTGAAAAACAACTTAGTGAGTTTACTATATTCATCATGTAAATCATTAAATGCAAGTTGCAATTCAGAAGAAGAAAATATGTTAGATTCATTTACATGTTCATCATCAGAATGATGAGATGCCATTAGTGAGAGATGTATGTGTTCTTCATTTTCTGGTTCAGAGTTAAAACTGGTATCATTGTCTTCCCAAGCTATGTAGGCTCTTCATCCAGTTCTCATTTCATTCTTGCCTTTGAAGGCATTCTTTCTCAGGTTTGGACATTTCATTTTCATGTGACCAGGCTTACCACATTCAAAACATGTAAAGTTTTGGTTTAAAGTGGAGGCATCATTATTCTTGGTGAATTTCTTCATTTGTCCAGTTTTGGTGCCTTTGTTCCTTTTAAGGAACTTGTTGAACTTCTTTACAAAAAAGACTCATTTCTTTCATCTCTTCCTTTTTTGATTCATCTCTTGATGAGTCATATTTGTTTCTTTACTGTATTGTTGTAACTATAATATATCTATTAGCTCTATATATTTGCTTCGACCTCAGTTGCTTGTCGTACAAGAAACTGAATTTGTTTGTGCAATCTGAGCTATTTTAATCGATTAAAAAGCTGCAGTTAATCGATTATTCTTTCTGTGTTAATCGATTAAACTGGGGGTTTTCAGCATTATATGTTGTTTGTGAAAAACGAATACTTTGACTGTTACACCTATTC
>NC_032009.1:31045819-31053074 GCF_001865875.1 Lupinus angustifolius | reverse complement strand
GTATTTTAGCCACTGATACCTAACATATTATTGTAGTTTTACTAGCACAAAAAATACAAATAATATCATCAATCATCTATAATATAATTAAGTAAGAATTAATTAATATATTTCAAAGGTTTGTTTAAATTAACAAAAATAATAGGATTAGTTGTTGATTTAATCATTTAAAAACAAAAACAAATAAAATAAAATAAAATCCAAGTGAAAGTGGGTGTGTGGTTGCTAAAAGGTAACAACTGCTAGTTTTGTTTCATTTTCTTATAAAACAAAAAAGGCAACATACATTTTGGAATGTACAGAAGTAAAAAGACAAGTTTTCATCAATTCTATCTTTGTTTTGTTTGAAATATTAGAATATTATTTTGAGTTAGCTTATTTGATTCCACGGGTCAAGTGTTGATACAACAAGAATCAGTCTCGGTGTAGATACATGTATACGACCTACATACTTTTGAGGGAGAAAATTTTCTACAGCCATCACAGTCTCCTGAAGTATTTTTGTCAAAGTTTTTTTACCTCATAGTTACCTGATATGCATATTTTAACACAAATAGATCCATTATTTTCCATTGTGCATGTTAAAAACACGCATAATAACCTTCAAATGTTTTATGATCTGACACAACAAGAAACTCTATGGCGATCTCTCCGAAGATAAGTCCTCGTTGTGAATGGGTTGAAGACGATAATAGTTAATCTGGATATGGGCGAGGTGGTGCTAGGTGTGAAGAAGATCTTACTCCTAACCTTGACACAGTTTTGATGAAGACAACAAGATTACAAAAAAAAAAGAGAAGACTATGAAGACATGGAAGATTCAAGCTTCAAGAAATTATAGATTAAAGTATTCGGTATGTACTTTTATCCTTATGCTCATTTTATATACTAGTTGTAATGCTCAAAAGAAATCAAAACTATTTTTAAAAGAATTGAGTAAGTCTTGATAAAATGTCAATAATGCTAAATAACGAGTTACTTGACCTGAGTAACATGTTACTAGATCTAGGTAATAGAATACGTGAACTGTATGGCAGTTGGTAGCAGGTTACTAGAACTACATAACATGTTACCTGAAACTCCCCCCAACTTAAAACTTTGTTTGTCCTTAAATAAAAGGTAAAGCTTATCCGAATTCACATTTGGCTAAATTTAAAGATGATCAACATGATTTCAAATGTTCATAAGCATGTCAAAAATTGATTTCAATGAGATTTTTCATGATTTGTGAATTTTGACACATAATGCTTCAAACAAGGAATAAATGTTTTTGTTTATAAAAAATGTGCAACAATTTACCTAAGCCAATATTTTTCTAACCAAAAAGTGTTTTTTGCACACAAGTTCAAAATTGGAACTTTTTAGAGGGTAAGTATTTCACTCAATTTTTCAATCATTTGTTTGAAGTAATTTGAACTTGTTCTGTGTCTCACCTATTCTCTTAAATTGCATAAATAATCAAAGATCACTACGGTCTTTATTTTGGTTGTAATGAGACTTGGTTTGGATAATGATTTTTCTAGATATTCAATGCTAAGTTAAAAAGAGAGCATTTTGTCTTTTTCTCAATGAAGCACTTCACTCTTCTTTTCTCCATTATTTCTTTTCCCAACCTCTTTAACTTTTGAACCTTGGCTTCTATTTTTCTCAATCTCTTTTTGTTTTCTTTTTTATTTGTAAAGAGATTAAGTTTTTCTTTCTTTTTAAGAAGCAAAGTCCACCAATTTTCCCACCAACTTAATTCTTTCAAACTATTCTTTAAAATTTAATGCTCTCTTTAGAATATTGTTTTTTCAAATTCGGTTTCATGGGATAGTTTGAAAAATTATTTCACTTGTTTGGCTCAAAGGAGTTTATCAAAGGATGATCCTAATTGGGTTTGGACTTTTTGGCCTTTGGTTCAACTAATGAAGGAACATGACTTGATCATTTCCTATCATTTTTATGCAATTAAGAGATTTAAAGACTCAAACAAGTTTAATTAGACAACTCAAATGTTGATTCTCACGTGTGTTTGGCTCCCTCCCTCACTTGTTTGGTTTTTACACTTTTTTTATTTAAAAGATGTTTACAAAGATCTTGTTACACAAAATTGAATTTTCAATTTGCAAAAATTTCAAGTTATGACATTATATGATGTTTTCACCAAAGTTTAGCATATATCTCATTTTGCTCACTTAAATCTTAATTCAAAGTATGTTTAGCATTTTCTAATCATGTGATCATGTTTCAAGAATTTTGTTTAGCCATTTTGATTTCGGTTTTGAAAATTTTGTGAGTTTTTGAACAAACAAATGTACTTTTTGCATATTTACACAATCTAAACAAGAAATGTTTAAATTACATCAAGTTCTTGTCCCCCTTTTTAAGTGAAGGATTGTCCTCAAGGCTTAAAAAAATTTGGATTTACTTGATGTGATTTAAAAATTGCTTTGTGTTAAAAATAAAAATGCTAACAAAAGACAATCATAAAGGAAGTAAATATTTACCAAATACTGGGTTGCCTCCCACTCAGACCGCTCTTTTAACGTCATTAGTTTGACTTCAGACTTTCGATGAGATTATTCTGATTGCTCATTGATGATGGAGCCTGACTCATCACCCAAATAAGGTTTTAATCTCTGTCCATTTACTACCCAAGTTGCTTTCATCTCGGGATCTTTCAACTCAATTGCTCCATATTCTTTTACTTCTTTGATGACAAATGGTCCTGTCCATCTGGTTCTGAATTTTCCTGGAAGTATTTTGAGTCTTGAGTTGAATAGAAGTACTTTTTGTCCTTGATAAAAAAAAATCTGATTCTGGAATCATGGAACTTCTTTGTTTTTTCTTTATATAGTCTTGAAGATTCGTATGCTTGGAACCTCATTTCTTCCTGTTGATATAATTGATCTTATCTTTTAATATCTGCATCATTCATATCAAAGTTTAGATATTTGAGAGCCCAATAGGCCTTATGCTCCAACTCAACTGTTAGATGACAAGCTTTGCCATAAACAAGTTGATATGGAGTTTTGCCTATTGGTGATTTAAATGCAGTTCTATAGGCCCAGAGAGTACCATCCAGTTTTTGTGACCAGCCTTTTCTTGAAGCAGAGACTATTTTTTCCGAAATTCTTTTTAATTCTCTGTTTGATACCTCTGCTTGGCCGTTTGTTTGCGGGTGATAAGGTGATGTTACCTTGTGTTTAACATTATAAAATTCTAAGGTTTTTCTTAATTGGGAATTTATGAAATGAGATCCCCCATCACTTATCAATACTCTTGGTGTGCCGAAACGAGTAAAAACATTCTTTTTCAAAAAAATTACCATAGTTTTCGCATCAGCTTTGGGTATTGTCAACGCTTCCACCCATATGGAAACATAATCAACAGTCACCAAGATATATTCATTTGAAAATAATGATGGGCAGGGTCCCATAAAGTCAATGCCCCAACAATCAAAAATTTCTATTTCTATGATATTTTGTAAAGGCATTTCACTTTGTTTCCCAAGTCCCCCAGACCTTTGGCATGCATCACACTTTTGGACATACATTTGGACATCTTTATAAATGGTAGGCCAAAAGAATCCAGATTGGAGTACTTTGGTCGCGGTTCTGTTTCCATTGTAATGTCCCCCACAGGCCGAATGATGGCAGTGCCATAATATTTTCTAGGCCTCATTTTCATCAACACATCGTCTAATGATATTATCAGTTCCTTCTTTGAATAGATATGGTTCATCCTAGACGTATTGATTCACTCTTTTGAGAAACAATTTCTTTTGCTGATAATTAAAATGTTCAGGAACTATACCTGAGGCTTTATAGTTGGCCATATCAGCAAACCATGGTCTTCATTGAAGTTGAAATAGCTTTTCATCAGGAAATGTTTCTGCTTTTTCTTGTTCTCTTAACGCGACTTCTTTATTTACCAATCTTGACAAGTGATCTGCCACTTGGTTTTCTTTGTCACTCTTGTCGCGAATTTCTAAGTTGAATTCCTGCAAAAGCAAAACCCATCTAATCAGCCGTGGCTTGGAGTCGGGTTTTTTTTAGAAGATATTTGATTGCGGCATGGTCAGTATAAATAATTGTTTTTGCCTCAATTAAATAGCTTCTAAAATTTTCCAATGCAAACACTATTGCTAGCATTTCTTTTTCGGTTGTAGTATAATTGATTTGTGCTTCGTTTAGAACTTTGCTATCATATTGTATTGCATGAAAAACCTGTTCCTTTCTCTGTCCCAAAACTGCACCAACTGCATAATCACTTGCATCACACATTAGTTCAAAAGGTGATTTCCAGTTTGGTGCAGTAATGACAGGAGCAGTTACCAAGCATAATTTTAAATGATTGAATGCTTCTAAACAAGAATTATCAAAGTTAAAAACAGAATCTTTTAAGAGTAAATTGCACAAGGGCTTAGCTATTTTTGAGAAGTCTTTGATGAACCTACGATAGAATCCAACATGTCCGAGAAAGCTTCTAATTCCTTTAACATTTGTTGGAGGAGGCAGCTTTTCGATCACTTCTATCTTAGCTATACCAACTTCTATCCTTTGGCTGAAATTTTGTGTCCGAGTATAATTCCTTCAGTGACCATGAAGTGACATTTTTCCCAATTTAGAACCAAGTTGGTTTGTTCGCATCTTTCCAAAATTGTTTCCAAGTTTGTCAAGTAAGTTTCAAAGGATTCTCCGAACACAGAAAAATCATCCTTGAAGACCTCGATGCATTTCTCCACTAAATCAGCAAAGATATCTATCATGCACCTTTGAAAAGTTGCAGGAGCATTACATAGTCTGAATGGCATTTTTCTGTATGCGTAAACACCGAATGGACATGTAAATGTCGTCTTTTCTTGGTCCAATGGATCCACAACAATTTGATTGTATCTAGAGTACCCATCTAGGAAACAGTAGAAGGCTCTTCCGGCTAATCTTTACAGCATTTTATCCATGAAGGGCAAGGGAAAATGATCCTTTATTGTGGTGGCATTAAGTTTGCGATAGTCGATATAAACTCTCCAACCAATAACAGCTCTGATTGGAATCAGTTCATTATTCTGATGTCAAATTACCGTCATCCTCCTCTTTTTGGCACCACTTGAACTGGACTTACCCATTTACTATCCGAAATGGGGTAGATCATACCAGCTTCTAACATTTTCACAATTTCTTTTCTCACCACTTCCTTCATTGTTGGATTAAGTCTCCTTTGCGGTTGAGCACAAGGTTTATAATCATCCTCCTTCATTATTTTGTGCATTCAATATGATGGACTAATGCCTTTGAGGTCTTTTAATGTCCATCCAAGTGATGCTTGATGCTTCTTTAAAACTTGTATTAGTTTTTCTTCCTCCAAATTGGACAGCTTACTGTTGATGATTACTAGATTATTGGCCTCTCCATCTAAGAAAGCATACTTTAAATGAGACGGTAATTCTTTCAACTCCTGTTCTGATTCTTTCTCTGCTGGTCCACTTGGATTTTGGTGAAGAAATAATTTATCAGAAAAGTGTTTGATGATTTCTTCCTCCACTTTGTTTTCTTGCATCTCCAAGGATTTGTCAGCTTGAGGGTGTTTTGTGCCAATTTCTTCAACAATATCTAATTGCAAACATTGCCCTTTGTCCTTCGGATGATGCATTGCACGGAAAATGTCAAACTCAATTTCATCATCTGCAACTCGAATTAGTAATTTGCCATTTTCCATGTCAATCCCCATTTTTGATGTCCTCATAAAAGGTCTCCCTAATATGAGTGGGATCTCCGTATCTTCTGTAATGTCAATGACAGCAAAGTCCACCGGGATAAAAAATTTGTCGACTTTGACCAAAACATCCTCTGCAACCCCTCCAGGATATTTGATTGATCTATCTGCTAGTTGCAAGGACATTCTCGTAGGCTTTAATTGTATTCCTCCAATTCTTTTCATCATTGACAGCAACATCAAACTCACACTGGCTCCAAGCTCAACGAGTGCTTTACCCACGGACACATTTCCAATAGTGACAGGAATGGTCACACTTCCTGGGTCTTTTGATTTATGAGGAATGTTTGCTTGAAGAACAGCACTACAGTTGGCGTTGAGTGAAACAACTTCCTTTTCCTAATAACTCTGTTTTTTGGACAACAGTTCTTTCATGAACTTGGAGTAAATTGGCATTTGCTCCAAGGCTTCAGCAAATGGAATATTGAATTGTAGAGTTTTGAATATCTCCATGAACCTTGCGAATTGTTCTTCTTTCTTGGTTTTTAAAGGAACTACCGGGTAGGTTATCTTTTTTGTACTAGTGGGTATTGTTTTTCTTTTTTCTTATCCCACTAGTCTCCTCTTTTTCTTCTTCTTTTTTATGTTTTCTTTTTCTTCTTTATTTTTTTTTCTTCTAATCTCTCTTTTGGTTTTTCAAGTCCACCTTCTATTATCTTCCCACTTCGAGTCGTAATACTTTCACAAAATTCTGACTTGACCAAATGAGTTCCTGTCAAGTTGTTAATTTGTTCTTCAATTTTAGTTAGAGCTTCACTTGTGTTCTGCTGATGGTTGATAGTAGTTTGCATGAACTGGTTGAGAATTTTTTTCCAGTTCGTCATGATAAGTGTGAGTTGTTTGGAAGGCATAGACATTCTGTTTATTTTTACAATCAGTACACCAAAAACTTGTTTTGTTGGTTTGTTTCATTTGTTTAGGTAGATCTCAAAAAATTTGATGGACCGAATTGAGCTTGAGTTGGAATTCTTTGATGAATTGCTCAATTTCTTATTGTAAATCAACATGCTGGTCCATTTCTGAAAAATGAAATCAAAACGAACCGTTTTGTCTATGTCCAAAAGAAAAGAGATTAGTATGTAAAGAAAGCATAATTTACATCTTTGTACAAAGTCAAACAATTTATACAAAAACAAAAATTAAATTTATGCACAATTATTTGATGAATGACATATAAATATGAAATGTTCTATTATTAAAGCAATTCCCCGGCAACGGCGCCAATTTGTTTAAAGATTTTTCTGAGAGAAGATTAGGTTTTTCCCCCTCAACAAATTGTCCCCAGCAACAGCGTCAATTTGTTGAAAGCAAAAATTTCTCTTCGTCGGTGTTTTCTTTTATTTGGTTAAGTAAGTGAACTCGGTTTTATTCTTTGTTTGTCATCTCGGCTTTATTGAAATAAATTCCAACGTCGGTATAATGGTTTCAAGAATATTCCAGTTACAACTTACTTCTAATAATCATGTGAATAAGTTATTCATTCTTTGCCCCATCTTGG
>NC_032009.1:31043994-31045719 GCF_001865875.1 Lupinus angustifolius | reverse complement strand
TTTGAATGATGAAAATATTTCTCAAATTCTAATGAATTTGAACTACTTAGACAAGTTCTTATGTTTTACTTTGATTAACTCCGAACACCAAGGTCTAAAATCCTCCTTTTATTGTATGTCCTAAAATGGTAGAATGATGATCACTTATATTTATCACTAAACAATATTACGTCCATAAAGAGACTTGGCAAATAAACTAAGTAGTACAACTACTTCTTAGTTTATTTGTTAAGTGTTTGAGACAAGTAATTTTTCATGACTTGAAATCGGTTTTTAGGTGATCAATCTAAAAAGAGCATTAAGAACTTCTCAAACAAATAAAATTAACCAAAGCACCAACTTGAATGATTAAAATTCAAATTTAGAATAAAAGAAGAAGAAGAAATACATGAACAACATTCAAATGAAATTGTTAGGAGCATGAGCCATCCATATAAGGATTGGATGCTTTAAGTTCCAAATGAGATTACAAAATTGATTTTTGCATCTCATTTGCCTTCTCCTTCCTCCTATTGAATTATAAACTAAAAACTATTAAACTTACTTCAAAAGAATTTCTAAGAACAAGAAAAGAGAATTGTGTTTCAGGGAAGAAGATTTGGGAAGAAGATCTATATAATTGACATTTTTGAATGAAGGAAATTCCTTCCTATTTATAGAATTTCCCTGGCACCGTTGAGCTGCTTGTTTGCACCGCTCAGCAGCTGACCAAACCCTTCAACATGGGTTTGGTCACTTGGTCAAGTTGCTTTGTCACCTCCTTAAGCTTGACTCACCAAAGCTAGTTGTGAGCTCTGGGACCAGCTATGGTGAGCTACTCCTGAAAATCCAATGGTGGGCTACTTGAAGTGATGTCATGCATGACTTCATGGTTGCTTGATGGCTAAGTTAAGTCTGGTGCACACCGCTGAACACACATGTGGCACCACTAAGCTGCTTGTTGAGCAGCTTTAACCATGCTGACTGAGACGTGGCTTGGTGCTTGTTGACCTGGTCAGGTGTCTGGTTCACTGCTAAGCACACATGTGTCACCAGTGAGTTGCTGCTTGAGCACCTTGGGCGTTTGCCAGGCTTGTGTCTGACTCTGCCAAGCTTGAGTTCTGACCGTGTTCTAATGAAGATAAGGTTCTAACAAAGTTTGAAGATGGCTCAACAATCAACAGGCCTTATGCTCATATGGTCATGTCTAGACTAGGATGTAAATTGAGTCTATAATCTATGTAGTCTGGGATGTGTGTCGTAGTAAGTGAGTATAGGTTAGGTGAACCTAGATGCTAGTCTCTTAAGCCATCTTAATTGTCATATCATATTCATGAGACATATCATCTAGTTAATTGTATGTTCATGCATCTATCATACATGTTATAGGTGCATATTAGGCATAATATAATTGGTAAAACATGTATATATATTGTGCATAACATATGAGAAGTTTACCATTTGAAACATATGCATAAATGTTCCAGTTAATCGATTAACGTGGTAACTTAATCGATTAACTCAACTGCTTTTCTCTTGAATATGTGTTTTCTGGTCTAACTGAATTCTGTGTCATTCTGTTGCCTCGTTAATCGATTAAATAGAAGCCTTAATCAATTAACTAGTATGTTATGTGTTTTAACTGTTTAACTTTTTTTGCAATGAATGTAACCGCCTATTCTCTATGCTATAAATACAACACATTATTCAGAAACCCATAGCATTGCATTCTATTGTATATGGCTA
>NC_032009.1:31042724-31043894 GCF_001865875.1 Lupinus angustifolius | reverse complement strand
ACTTAGTGGATGGCGAACCGAAAGAAAAGCCAAAAAGCTTATGGACCGATGAGGAGCGCGAGAAGGTCCAGTTCAACCTTCGCGCCAAGAACATCATTACATCGGCCCTATCCTATGATGAATTCTTTCGGGTGTCCCAATGTCAAAGTGCCAAGGAAATGTGGGACACTTTACAAGTGACTCACGAAGGCACTAGCGAAGTCAAGCGCGCCCGACTAAATGCGCTAACTCACGAATATGAATTATTTCGTATGCTACCGAGTGAATCAATCGCCGATATGCAAAAACGATTCACTCACATCATTAACCATCTTATCGCTTTAGATAAGGTGTTCACCAAGGAGAGCTCACTAATAAAGTCTTACGCTGTCTTGAGAGGAGATGACAACCTAAAGTAACAACAATCATGGAGTCCAAGGATCTAGACTCCATGCCTTTGGCAACACTCTTTGGAAAGCTTCAGGAGCATGAGATGGAGTTTGGGCGTTTGACAATGCACGAGGAGTCCGATTACAAAACGAAGGGAATATCTATTAAAGCTTCAACATCACAACCCATTGAAGAGATAGATAATGAAGACTCCGATTCAGACATTGATGAGGAAACGTTAACCCTCCTAGTACGAAAATTTGGACATCTTGAAGAATAAAGGAGGACTTAAACGATTCCAAAAGAAAGAAGCGTGTGAATCAATAAAGAAAGGCAAGACAAAAGAGTGTTTCACTTGCCATGAATGTGGTAAGCCAGGACACATGAAGTATCATTTCCCTACTTACCTGAAAAGAGTTGATTCAGAGAAGAGCAATCCCCGGGACTTCAAGTCAAAGAAAGCGTACATCGTCTGGGATGTACCGGAGGAAGAAACAACATCAAACACCTCGGATGAAGAGGAGACCGCGAAGCTGTGCTTAATGGCTATAACAGATGAGGCTTGCGGATCAAGTAGCAAGGATACTTCAGATGAGGTATACTCTGACACATCTTCTTCTTCTTCCGACTCTCCCTCATATGAAATATTATATAGTGCTTATGTTGAGATGCATGAAGAACTTAAAAAATTAGCAAAGTTAAGTAACGAGAGAAAAAGAATAATTTTGCTAAACCAACAAAAAATAATTCAACTCTAGATAGAATTAGATTAATTAAAATTGGAAAGAGAAACATTAGATC
>NC_032009.1:31041585-31042624 GCF_001865875.1 Lupinus angustifolius | reverse complement strand
AGCATTTTGAGGAGCGTCAGAATGCATACATTGACAACCATTACCAATCCTTGCGGAACTATATTCAGTTTGCTAATGAATCTCAGAATAGAAGAATGATTGTTGAGTTCAACAAGCTGAGTGTCTTCATCAAGGGTGGTTGTAGTTCGTCGACTCCTGACAACCAGAATCCTCCATCTCATCCTTAGATAGGACACCTTATAGTCTTAGTTTAGTCTTCCTAGCTAATGGACCTTGTTGATCTTGTTTCCTCTTGAGATCTTATGTCTTGTATTGCATTGCTGTTTTTAATTTGGATTGTAATAATAACTCAATATCTACTGTTGAACTACTATTTTACATTTTGTGATAAAATGTTTTCGAATTATCTCGTTTATACTTGCTTGTTAATTATGTTGCATATATCACTTTACTTTGTTTGAAATGAATCTTGATCATGATTGGTATATATGATAATATTGAATGATTGTGCCTATTGCAAACTGCTCAAATATATCAAATGCGTAATCATTTTGTGCTTGATTTGTTTCTGCATAACCTTTCATGTCATTCAAACTGTTTTGTGGCTATCTGCTATCAATTTAATCGATTAGCGGTTTCACTGAATCGATTAAATGATGTAAAAACTGTGAATTTGTTCAAGCTTCTCTACAACTGGTTAATTAGTTACATACCCAAGGTTAATTGATTAATTACAGTCTGTCTTAACCATAATAACTCTCCTAACTTTTGACTAGAATTGAATATGTTTATCTTCTTGATAATGTCAAAAGGGGGAGAAAGGTTGCTTGTTGTGTTACATACATTTTGCAGGTTCAGGTTGTTCTATCAAGCTTCCGTACATAATTTTGCTTACCTACAAGGAAGCAATGCGCTTTAACTTTGTTCTTAGGAAGACAACCTTAGTCAACCATTCTTCAAAATCATCATCAAACTTATCCATCAACAATTGAAGAATTTTGATGAAGTGTTTGTCATCATCAAAAAAGGGGAGATTGAAAGTGTCAAGGATAGCACTAGCATGTCTTTGCCTGTGTTT
>NC_032009.1:31029367-31041485 GCF_001865875.1 Lupinus angustifolius | reverse complement strand
GAGATTGAAAGTGCAAAGAGTCAAGTCTAGACTAGGATGTAAATTGAGTCTATAATCTAAGTAGTCTGGGATGTGTGCCTTAGTAAGTGAGTATAGGTTAGGTGAACCTAGGTTCTTGTCTCTTAAGCCATCTTAATTGTCATATCATATTCATGAGACATATCAAATTGTTAATTGTATGTTCATGCATCTATCATACATGTTATATGTGCATATTAGGCATAATATAATTGGTAAAGCATGTATATATATTGTGCATAACATATGAGAAGTTTACCATTTGAAACATATGCATAAATGTTCCAGTTAATCGATTAACGTGGTAACTTAATCGATTAACTCAACTGCTTTTCTTTTAAATATGTGTTTTCTTTTTTAACTGAATTCTATGTCATTCTGTTGTCCAGTTAATCGATTATAGAGAAGCCTTAATCGATTAACTAGTCTGTTATGTGTTATAACTGAAATCTGTTTTAATTGTTTTAACTGTTTAACTGTTTTTGCAACGAATGTAACCGCCTATTCTCTATGCTATAAATACAAGGCATTATTCAGAAACTCATAGCATTGCATTCTATTGTATAGGAATGTTTAGAGAGCACTTTGCATACATGTTTTACTATATTTTGCAAGAGAGTTGCATGTGTGAGAAGAGAGATTATGTTGGTTTAATTGTTGTTATATGCTTACTGTTTTTGCATAATTTTTTATCCCTTCTTATATTGCTCACATGCTCATGCATTAGATTTTGTTAGATAGAAATCATTTGTATACTGATATTGATTAACTCATTTAAATCTTGATGGCTTAAGTGGTTAGTAAAAGGGTTAATCTTTGAGTCTTTATCTTGTCATATTATAAGCATTACTGTGCTTAGTATACCTTGATGTTTAACGTGCTTTTGTGTAGTCTGGATTTGTCTCTTGGTGTGAGATCACCATAGAGATTGAGGTTCTTCACCAAGGCTAGGAGGTCTTGATTTGAGGATAAGAATCTTGGCTGGGGCTAGTTCGCGAGAAAGGTTTTCTCAAGAAGCGAAGGGTAGAGTCAAACCAAGGATTTAGATATCCTAGATTTCAAGAAGGGAGCGTCCTATGTGCTTGTAATTGAATTGGTATTTGTATCCATTTTTCAATATTGCGAAGAAAGAAAATCTCCCTGATCCAGAAGGGGAGGCCTGAATGTAGTTTGCAGTGGACCGCAAACGAACCAGGATAAAAATCCTTTTTGCACTGTTCTTTCTCTATTTATCTTCTTTATGTTTCTTGCCATTATAAATTGAATCTGTAATTGAAAAGTTGGATATTTGTTTACTAGCATATAATTAATAATTGTGCGTAAAAATATGGGTATTATATATGTTCAATTTTGTTTTAATTATTGTGCAAATTGCCCATCTGATCATTCTGTTTTGTGCAATAGTTAATCGATTAAACCCTGCTGTTAATCGATTAACTGGACTGTTTTCCAGCTGTTGGGTTTTGGTTCAAGAAGCGGTGATTGTTAACTGCTACACCTATTCCCCCCCCCCTCCTTCTTGATGTTCCTAGACCACTGATACCTAACACTTGGACCATGAATCTTTATTCTCTTTTCTTTTTCTTTCTAAATCCTACAAAACACATAAAAAAGAAATACAAACACAAATATATAAGATTGTGATATTTTATCCAAAAAGTATTGTTTTAAGTTGGTTTTTCTCAATTATGCTTAAGATAAGTGCTATAAAAGTGTATGAAATTTAGGTATGTTTGACACTTATCAACTAAGAAAACAGTTACAAAGCATAACTGATATTGAGTAACTGATTATTACTATGTATTAATCGATTACCACTTTGGACATAAACTTTTGGCAATCGATTACACAGTCGTGACAATCGATTAACCATAGCTGATGGAAACCAGATTTTCAATTTTGAATAAACAACTTTCATCCAAAGTGAATGAGTTTCATTCCAATCGTGTTTCCTCTTTATGGAAGGTTACCTTGGCTGATTGGAAGCCTATTTAAGGGCATTAAGATATTCAATTGATAACATATAATGTACACGAAATTTTCAAGACTTAGTGAAACAATTTTTTACACTATTTTGAAACTTTGTTCTCAAACTTTCATATTTTATGAAGTTACTTTAAGTACTTATGTTCTAAACTTTCAAAGATATAAGAACATTGTTTACTAAGTATATATATTGTGAGAAAATGATTGCAAGTTATAGCATTGTCAAAACTTGTAAAGACAATACTCCCATTGATACATTCTTCATCTTTTTGTAAACTTTTCATCAGAAGGGTGTGTTGAGAAGGGGGAAAAAGTTCACTTGAAAATGTTGTTTTCCCAGGGTAGATAATTGTGAGTGTGTAAGGTACAATGGTTTCAGAGAGAGAATTTGTAATTGCAACTCAAATTATTTAGTAGAAAAATATCTTGTGTGGCAATAGTATTGGATGTAATCTTCGGTGGACAAGAAGGCGAACCCATATAAAATTCTCTGTGTACTCTTATTCTTCTACTCTATTCTTGTGATTTTATTATTGCTTTACTTGGTTGATTTCTACATCAATAATCCGCTGCACAAACACTTTGATATTAAAAGCAGAAAAATCGGTCATTTCTCCAACAACTAAATCACCCCTTCTTAGTTGTCATCTAATATTTACACTAGATTATGCCAACATGTAATGAGGTAAGTTGGGATGATATTATGAGTGTAGAGGAAAAGGGTAAAAATGAAATTAAAAATAAATATATTATTCATAAAATATTATGAAATAAAATATAATCAAATTCACCCCTGAGAAATTTTTTCAATGATAATAGAATTCATCAAGCAAAGAAATCTATTCTTTCTCATTAAGCTTATGCTTTATTTGGTTGAGGAAAGAAATTGAGAAGAAAGAAACATATGAGAGAAATTATTAAAAGAAAGAAAGATGTGAGAAAAAAATGAATTTTTATATAGTTTGGTATGAGTGAAAGAAAAAAGAAATAGAAGAAAAAGTGAGAAGAGATTATTAAAAGAAAGAAATGTATGAGAAAAAAGGTGGATTTTTATATAGTTTGATATAAGTAAAAGAAAAAAGAAATAGAAGAGAAAGTGAGAAGAGATAAATAATATTATATTTTTAAAAACAAAAATACCCTTCAAATAAATAAATAAAAAAGTTTTATCTAAGAAATGGTTTTCAAAAATCATAATAACCATTTCATATGATTCAACCCTCTTTACTCATCTTTCCTTCCATAGTTGGAGATAATGAATTTTTGTGGGTCCCACATCGTTGTACTTTTTCCCCTCTCCTCTTAACCAGATGAGAGGAAACACATTTTTTATCGTATTTCTCTCCCTCCAACTTCTTTTTGCTTCTTTCTCTCTAGAACCAAATGAAGGCTAACATTATTATCAAGATATTGGTCTATTAATATAAGACTTTGCTCTATCTCAAAAAGACTAAATGTCAAGAATTCAAGTATTGAGAATGATACTTATTAAGAAGCAACCTACTTCAAAAAGAATTTCTTATCCATAAGATAAATAATATCATCAATAGCACAAAAAAAAAACAAATCAAACTATTCTTGTTAGAGAATTTTAATTTGAAAGAGAATGTGATACAAATAGAAATTATAAAACAAAACTAAAAAAAACCCTTATGATAAGTAATAAAAACAAACTTTCAAAAAAAAAAAAAAATCAAAAAGACCACCTAAGACATAGTTTTGCAATAATATACAGTGCATGTATGTCTTCATTGCAAGTTGTAGTTTAAATTAGATAAACCTATCCATAAGCAAACATACAAAGCTGAGCAACAATGGCCAATATCATCTTCACCGCTTCTACATTCCCTTCCCTCTCATTCCTCACACTCTCTCAATCTTCACAAGTACCCTCTTCTTTTTCTCTCTTTTCTTTTCCTTTCTCTAAACATGCCCACCACCTGTTTGTTAAATTTCCTCTATCACACTCTACTACTAAACTCTTATCCTCTACCAATGATACCCATGTTCTAGAAGATAATTCTACTCCAATGCTTCACCATTTTGCTCCTTCTCATTCCAATCTTCAATCTCAGGTCTCTCTCTCTTTTAAATTTTTGTTGTTTATTCTCTTGCTTATATATGAGAGGTGGGTGTTGTTTTTTGTTGTTATTTTTCACTGAAATCAAATGGGTTACTGCTAAATAATCATGCAAGGTAGAAAACACTGGTTAATGCCGTGAATGCATATAAAATTTGTACTTGGGTCTGTCATAAACTTTTCATACTTTTCTGTTTATGGATTTTTTTGTTCTAATATACTATTTGAGAGTTATCTATATTTATCAAATTTGTTCCTATATAGCGGAATGCTATTGGATCAAATAACAGACAATGTTAAAAAAAGTTGGCATTTCCAGATGAAATGGTTATTTCTATCTGCTACAAGAAGCCCCAACGTAGTACAGGGACCTATGTGAATCTTTTTTTATGAAGTTTAGGGATTAAAAAGGACGAATGAATGGAACTCTAACAGAAAAGTGTTTGAGGACCCAATTACAAATTTTATGTGTCCAGGGACCCACTTACAAACTTTTTTAGTTCATGAATCTGTTCGAATCTCTCCAAATAGGGACTATGGAGTAATTAAACTTTTATTAATTACTAGTTTTTGTTGTAACTTGTGATAACGTGCATAGCATGAGATAATTTGGTTATTCTTTAGGGAAAAAAATACTTTTCATACAGTATAGTAGCATACAGTACTGCTAGAATAATAAGTCAATACATGATAAGTTATTTTAGGCTAAAGCAAATTACTTGGAACTTGGAAGATCAATATATATTAAGTCCAATCAAATCAATAATTGTTGCAGCGGTTCCCATTTGGAGTTGTGTTTGTAATGAAGTCTAAGCATTATTCTTTGTTTGCATGAACAACAATTTTCGATCAATGTGTGTTTCAATACTTAATTTCTGTTAAAAAAGTAGATATCTGCAGATTGGAAGGTTGCAAAGGCCTATAAAGATCGTGGAGTCATCTATAATGGTATTGTTGAAGGTTTTAATGGTGGAGGCTTGATAGTTCGGTTTTATTCTCTTATGGGATTTCTCCCATACCCACGGTTGAGTCCCTCACATTCATGTAAAGGTATTCATATCTCATCTTTAATGTTTAGTAAATTTCTTTCATTATTCTCGTTTTCCATTAAAGCATGCATTGAAGTGTTAAATATTCCCCACCTTCTTCCTTTGCCTCACCTTAGGACTTCATGTACCTTTGTGAATCTTAATGCTCAATGGTTCATATTAAACCTTCGTTGCGCCAAGACTCATCCTCCACTTGTATAATTATATTGGTTAATTTTTTTTATAGCAATTGCCTCTTTGAACTTTGTATAAACAGCTCAACTTACTTGTACAATTTCTTATGTTCCTGATGTTCATGCACATTTAGTAGGTAGGATATTTGTATTACATTGTTTGTTTTTCTGCTGAACTCATCATCTTAAGTGTACAAATGAAAAGTTTCTGGTTCTCTTTCCAGCAATTATTTTGTTTCAGCATTAGTTCATGTTTTATTATCCTAAGTGTGTCATTCTGTCACATCCATGGACATATTTAGTTACTATCTGGTCTTAATAGCAGGTGGAGTTACAACTGCTGACTTATTTTATTTTTGATCATTTTTTGTGTAGATCCGGAGAAAACCATCCGAGAGATTGCAGAAGGTTTACTCTATTCACTCATATCTGTGAAGGTAATTATATTATTTCATGTAAGGAAGATAAACAGAACGAGAGAAAACAGAGAATGAAGAAAGCTTGTAACTGTGATTTCTATTTCTCAATCCTTTTAAGTAAGGAAGATAAAGTATTTATACTTGCTAACAGCTGTCAGCTTAGCTGCAACTCAACTAACTAACTAACTAATAACTAAACAAGCTAACTAATTCTAAAGCTAACCGCTTCTATTCTCTTAATATTTTATCACCATATTATTGCATTTCTATTTATTAGTTAATCACGATTAAAACTTTTCCTTGAATACCTGCTAAATTTGGGCTGGCATTAGAAACTAAAGAACCTTGCCACGGAAAAGTGGGCTTCATGTTTTCAGATCTGTATATATGACACAACATTCAAGGTTCTGATTATTAGTTGTAAAGCTGCTGTACTTAAGAACCTTATTGGTCCCTTGTAACCCCAAAAAAAGAAGGAAAAAAACATTAATCCATGAAATCAAGTGCTGCCTGTAAAATGATGCAACTTAT
Organism: Lupinus angustifolius; assembly: GCF_001865875.1. NCBI lineage: Eukaryota > Viridiplantae > Streptophyta > Magnoliopsida > Fabales > Fabaceae > Lupinus > Lupinus angustifolius. The sequence continues at coordinate 31,035,229 of NC_032009.1, read as the reverse complement.
AAAATTGGAGCTGAGAACCATAACTTTGGAATCCTTAGGCTTCCATGCAAAAAACAATTCATAGATTCTATTGTGTATCTAGTGATAATTAAGCTATAATTTCAAAGGGATTTTCTAATGTGTGCCCAAGGGCACATTTTAACTTGCCCAAAAGAGGATAAGCTTAATTGTTGAATACACGTTTATTGATGCATAATCATTTCATAAGTGCATCAATTTCCAATGTAAACTCACCCTTTTTGATTAAGTTAAAATGTGCCCTTGGATACACATTAGAAAATCCTGAAAAGGAATTTGCTGTTCAGATTTTAATCTTAATTTATAAATGATTCAGTTACTTGTAATTTTAGGTAATTGAAGCAGATGAGGATCAACGGAATTTGCTGTTCTCTGAAAAGGAAGCTAGCTGGTCTAGATATTCTGAACAGGTCAAAGTTGGGGACATTTTTGAAGCAAGAGTTAGTTCCATTGAGGACTATGGTGCTTTTGTTGATTTGCGCTTCCCTGACGGTAATTACTATGCATAGTTCATATGTTTCTAATTTTGCTTTATCACAGTTATAAATGTCCTCACAATGATGCAGGTCTTTATCATCTCCATGGACTAGTACACATCTCAGAATTATCATGGGATCGAGTTGACAGTGTAAGAGACATCTTAACAGAATGTGATGAAGTGAGGGTCAAAGTTGTCGGTGTTGATCGGTGAGACTCTCATTAGATAAGCTTGAAGGAATTTTCTATTGATTTTCTTTCTGCTAGACTAGATGAATTCATTCTTCAAATCACTGAATAACCATCTTTATTGGTTGCCAATTCCCATATATAATAATTAACTAGGTCAGTGACTTTAACTGTATTGAATCAATGTGTTGAGCTTAGAATGTTTTTCTTTTTTGTCTTGTGTGACTTCACTAGAAACCAACTTCTAGCTTATCTAAGTTCTTGCAGAGAAAAGTCAAGGATTTCACTATCAATTAAACAGTTAGAAGATCCACCTCTAGAAAATCTGGACATAGTACTACCTCAGGTTTGTAACTTTGTATGAACTTACATAACATATATATGTATAAATATATGCAACTGTGTATACATACATGTTTAGGTGTTGAGATTATTGAGATAAATAGAAGATTGTCACAACATGTTTTGTAGCTGCAGAAGTGAACCATAAGCTTTGGAATGATAGACTGTCATAAAAAAGACACCAAATGATAGTCCGCTTTCTTCCACTGATCTCATTCCACAAAAGCAATGTCATCTGCCTTCTTTGTGAGATGATCAGACAGACCTTGGCCTAGAAATCATATCTCAACGGCTGCTTGCCAGTCCATGTAGTTCTTTCCTTGAGCTTCTTTGATGTGATTGAAGGATTACTAGAAAACAAAAGGAGTAAGGACACAATACCCTTATTTGTGGGTTGAGAGATAGCAGTATAGGTGTTTGAAATATCTAGATCTGAATCCATCAAAAGAGGCAAATAAGGGTTTGACTAATGATCCACAAGTGAGGGAGTCACAAACAACCTTGACGGTGGCTGAATGACGATAGTATGGATTGGGACTGTTGTAGATTTTGTCTAGGGCCAACAGACAGTAGCTAGTCGATGGGCAGCTAGAGCAACGGAACAATTAAGGTTTACTTTATTAGGCCCATAGGATGTGAGCTTTGATACCAACTTGAAAGGGATGAATGGAATATCTGAATTGCTTGAGTGATTTGTATGCACTCAGCCTCTTCTATTTATAGTTGACTAATAGTAGAATCCTTACATGAATCCCTTAATTTTAGGAAATAAAAAAAGATAAATACATGATGATTTATAGTCATATGTGAAATTTTGTAGTTTTCTCGCCAATCTTCTATTTATCTCAATAATCTTGACAGTAGGTATCGGTAGGGGGTTTGTGCACTTGCATTTGTATGTTTGTGTGAAACATATTCACTGAGGCATCTACACACTTGGAAAATTTCTTAGCGATAAATTTTACATTACAGGATGGTTTACTTTGCCCTAATTCTTCTGTTGGTGGTGATAGCAGTGGTATTCCACCTCTTCCAGGGCATGAAAGAATACTTGAAGAACATCTACAGGAAGATGGGTATGTTACCATCATTTTTTTCCCTTTTCTATATTTTTCTTCTTCCCTTGAACACTCATTGAAAACTGTGCCTCTCTTTAAATTTCTTAGCCAATTCCAAAGGATTTTTATTTTTTTCTTTAAAAAATTATATATCACAACATAGTTGTAGCCTCTTAATTTAAATATTTACTATAACCAAACAGGCCAGATGTCAAGATTATCTCTGCTCGACAGTGCTGTTATTTTTGTTTTATTTTATGTGTTTTTTGTACTATTTTGTTTTACTTTGAATTTACAAAGCATACAGCTATACTTTAAAAAAGCATTTTATAATATAAAGTGTCTGATGACTTTTCTGTGGCATGATGATGAAATATTGTCACAGTATACACGATGCTAGAATCAGGCGAGAAGGGTACGAAAAATGGGTGGTCTCACAAGACTCACAGCTTTTGCTTTCTAATGTGAGTTTCATAGTTCTTGTAGTTTTATAGAATAATCTAACTGGACATTAATGTTTTCTTTATCATATTTTCTGAATCTGAGTCTTTTATTATCCTAGGAACTTCCCACTAACCAGCAGTATAATCTCCTTGTCCAAGCTGGGAGACGGGTAAATTACTTCTTAGCAATTAAACCTTTGGTTACTTACTGAAGTCTAAGCATTACTCTTTGTTTACATTAAATCACTGTGTTTTAATACTTAATTTCTGCAACAACAAAAAAAAAGATATCTGCAGATTGGCAGGTTGCCAAGGCCTATAAAGATCGTGGAGCCATCTATAATGGTATTGTTGAAGGTTTTAATGGCGGTGGTCTGATGGTTCGGTTTTATTCTCTTATGGGATTTCTCCCTTTCCCACTATTGAGCCCCTCACATTGTTGTAAAGGTACTCATATGGTCATTGTTAATGTTCATTACTTTTTTCTTATTTTCCTTTTCCATTTAAGCATGCATTGAAGTGTTAAAGGCTCCCCACCTTCCTTTACCTCGCCTAAGCACCTAGGTAGTCAATAGCGCACGATTGTGGTGTGTTCCAACTTTTCGGCTATTCCCTGCTACACCATGGCGTATAGCGGCACATATGGCCGTAGCGCCGTATCAGGTCAAATAGCAGTGGAATTGCAGGTCAAATCATGGGTGACGACCCACATGTTTTTTTTGCAAGTGTAAACCTAATTTTAGAGGGGGGAAGTCTTTTTTGCTCCTCTTTTTAATAGGTGGTAGGTTTTTTCCTAGGGTTTTAGGAAATTTAATCTCCCCCCTTCTTTCCCTTCTACTTAACACGTTGATTTTCCTAGGCCATGTGATTTTTACTCGACTCTAATTTTCTTCTTTCTTCCCGTCTTCCTAACTCAGTATACATGTTCGGTTGCTTACATGTTTTGCATTAGCATAGAACAAAATTGCAAGGCTTCCTAATTCATGAAAATATCCCGTCTTTTCTCAGCATGATTTTTCCTTGGCCCCTAATTGTTTGGTCTGTCATCTCTTTATTGATTCTCTTATAAAACTAATTGAACCAAATTTTGACATCATCTTCGTCTGGTTCAACTGTGAGATATAACTCTTATGGCCTCCAACTTTGATCTCCTCTAGAATCTGTAATACTCTTATATTGATTAATAATTAGGAACATGTCTGTAATATGATCTACTTTAGCATTTTTGTGTAGTTATATATGTGTAGGTTATAAATTACTTATACATTGTTTCTTAGCTTTAGTGTCTGTCCCAGTACCTGCTATCCCGCTAAAGTGTTTTTGGGATAGGCTGCTATCCGCAATTGACTACTTAGCTAAGCACTTCATGTACCTTCTCTAATCTTAGTGCTCAGTGAGTCAAATTGAACCTTTTCTTTCTGTTTGATTTTTTACTCTTAGATGTCAGCCAAAGCTCTTCTCTTTTTAGTAAATCAGAAGTCAGAACCATAGTTCCATGGTTCCTTCGTTTAGCCTATGTACTGCATACCGGGTTCAATATATCACATACCGAGTTCCTTATAAAATAAGTCTTGTAATAGTAATGTGAAAAGTGATGAACCACATAGAGCCAGGTATCTCATACTGAAACCGGTACCACTGACCATGTAACTATGGTCAGAACTAAAACTATTTGAAATTACCAATGAAAGTGAAATCTTATATTAGCATTAGTTAATTTTAGCGGTTTAAAAGTTTTTATAGTAAGAGCTTCTGAACTTTGTATAAATAGCTAGTTATTTGACAGGCAATTTATCATGTTGCTGGTGTTTTTGATCAATTAGTAGGTAGGATGTTTGAATTATATAGTTTATATTTATTTTGAACAGTGTAGAATTGATGTCACTTCTATAGTTCTATGTATATTTAATAGTAAATTGCCAACCAGTGGTGATAATTGAAGATTTTCAAATTTCAAATTTCAAAAACAAGCATCATTTTGAACTCAATATCTTGAAATGCTAGCCAATAACCATTTTCTGCAGCATTATAAAATTATGTCACATTCTTGAGAGTTTCTTATAATATCTTATTTACCTTCTCATCTGCATGTATGTCAAATGCTAGCCAATAACCATTTTCTGCAGCAGGTCCCTTCATTGATATGACTTCTCTGCCTTCTTTGATATCCATAACTTTACAAAACTGAAAAGTGTCCGGCTCCCTAGTTAGCAGTTATTTTATCCCAGCATTAAGTCATGTTTTATTAAGCATGTCATTCAGTCTTCTGTGTGGATATATTTTAGTTACTAGTTGGTCTTAATAGCAGGTGGAGTTACAATTGCTGACTTAATTTAATTTTGATCCCTTTTGTGTAGAACCAGAGAAAACCATCCAAGAGATTGCAGAAGGTTTACTCTATTCATCCATATCTGTGAAGGTAATTATATTATTTTACTACCATATTAATGCATTCTATTTACTAGTTGATCGGGATTAGGACTTGTTCTGGCATACCTGCAAAATTGAGTCTGGCATTAGAAACTAAAAAGCGTGGCCACTGAAAAGATGCATTAAAAGGGCTTTTAGATCTGTAATTCTGGCACAATAGTTCTGATTATTAATTGTGAAGCTGATGTATGTAAGAACCATGAATCCCTTGTGTCTTTGATAAGTTCTACTTGATCCCTGTGCCTCTGATCAGTTCTGTCTGATCTTGCCTTGTCTCCATTAGTTTGGCTTGATCCTGAGCCATCTCTAATCAGTTCTGTTTGACCTAGCTGATTCGGCCAGAAAGATTGGCTCTGTTGTTTTGGCCCACATGCAGTATGGTTTCAATCCAAATGCAGTTTGACCTTTTTGTTGTGCTTGCCTAAATGTTTATGGTATTATCCCAAATGCAATTTGGCACTTCCATTATGCATGCATTCAAATGTAGTAAGGTTCAATCCCAGATGCAGTTTGGTTTTTCTTCTCTAGTGCGGCCTTTACAACGACACTTCCTCCCTTGTGTTGTTTGTTATTTTTAATTTTATCAAGCTAAAGCTTGCCAAGCTTAGCTTTGAAGGGGAGTGTTATAATATCTACAAGATATCTCATAGTATTTTATATTTTTAAAGATATCTCATAGTATTTTATATTTTTAAAGATATCTCATAGTATTTTATATTTTTAAAGATATCTCATAGTATTTTATATTTTTAAAGATATCTCATAGTATTTTATATTTTTAAAGATATCTCATAGTATTTTATATTTTTAAAGATATCTCATAGTATTTTATATTTTTAAAGATATCTCATAGTATTTTATATTTTTAAAGATATCTCATAGTATTTTATATTTTTAAAGATATC
>NC_032009.1:31015218-31029267 GCF_001865875.1 Lupinus angustifolius | reverse complement strand
CTCATAGTATTTTATATTTTTAAAGATATCTCATAGTATTTTATATTTTTAAAGATATCTCATAGTATTTTATATTTTTAAAGATATCTCATAGTATTTTATATTTTTAAAGATATCTCATAGTATTTTATATTTTTAAAGATATCTCATAGTATTTTATATTTTTAAAGATATCTCATAGTATTTTATATTTTTAAAGATATCTCTTAGTAGTTATCTCCTATTTACTATTTCCTTATTTTTCCCCATGTTTTTAAATAGGACTGACTATATCTTTATGTTAGTTTCCTTTTGCCTCCTGTCACAGGTATATAAATAGAACCAAGCTTTAATATAATTGATGTACCAATAAATAAGAAATGTATTCATGTTGCAGTGTTGCCTGCTTTTTCTCTACCTCCAACAGTTTTTTTAATGCATTACTGTTTCTTGTAAGAGAAATAAGATGAGCAGAGAGAGAATGTAACTGAATCAGTTTCAGTTTCCTTATTTTAGAAACTTAATTATACAATGAGTGAGTATCTCTATTTATATAGATTTCTAGTCCTAGCTTATATGGCTAGCTGTTAGGTTAGCTCTAACTAACTGAAATCTTATTGAAAACCTAACTCTAACAACTGCTAATTGAAATCTTACTGAACAAGCTAACTCTAACAATTACACAAGGTCCAGCCCGCACAAGTGGTTTTACGACAGACTTTTCATAATTGAAGCCAAAGCCTTCGATTTACTTTAATACACCTCTTGAAGCCAAAGGTGGATTGTCCAGAGAGACAGCATCACAAACTTTGAGTTGATTCTTGAGACTGATGAACCTTGTTGGAGACAAGGGCTTAGTAAGAATGTCTGCAGTCTGGAAGTTGGCTGGTATGTGCTTGACTTGAATAAACTTGCTGTGAATCTTGTGTCAAACAATGAACAAGTCAAGTTCAATATGTTTGGTTCTCTAATGTAAGACTGGATTATGTTCCATAGCTACTATAAGATTATCACACAATAATAGAAAAGCAATATAGGAGAAATTTAGTTTAATAGGAGAGACTGCACCCACATAAACTCCTATATGCAACCTCTGAGATGGATCTGGAAATAGTTTGTTTCCTTCTATTCTTGTAGTCTGCTAGAGGATTAGAAATAAGGAAGAATAGGAAGGATAGAAGTTTTAGTTTATGATTTAGCTAACAGAAAGCTAGTTAAGGCCCAACTGTTATGTTTACAGCTTTTATTCATTGTGTAATGTCATCCCATGTAAAACTACATGAGGCCTCATTTTATTGAGGACCATTTGAGCATTTCATAATAAGAAAGCATGAATTCTCTCTCTTATTCTCTCCCATGCCAGTTTTCTCTCTTCACATGGTATCAGGCTAATCATGACCATTGTTGATCCTGATTCTGTGGCGGATCCTCTGCCCTTGTTCTTCCTCTTCCTTCCATGAAGCTGACAGAAAGGAACTTCCTGGTTTGGCAACACTTTATGATAGCCATACTCACTTCGAATCACGCAAATCGTTTCATTATAGGGACTGATATTCCATATAGCTTACTTGAGCTGGGAAGAACAAGATCAGTCAATATTTTCGTGGATTCTGAACTCACTCTCTAAAAGCCTTCAACCGAGGCTTGTTTGTTGCGTTCACTCGTGGCAGCCACTAGAAGAAATCAACTCTACTTTTGGACAAAAGCAAGGAGTAGACAACTCAGATTGCAATTGCGTTTTATCTCTAAAGGCTTGAATTCTATAACAAAGTCCTTCAACCGCATCAAGGCACTCATAAACACTCTCATCTTCATAGGATTTCCCATCTCTACTTTTGGACACGTTGTTTACATCTTAGATGACTTGAATGAAGATCAACTAGTTATCACTTAGGTTGTCAGTCAACCTGATCCACCAACGAATCACTCCATGGAATCGTTCTTGCTAATGTTTGATCCAAGACTGGAGAAAACCCGCACCAAATTGCTCTCAGAAGCCTTATTGGCGAATTTTGCGATCGTGCCATCACTTTCGTCGTCTCCCCCTCCTATTTCTTCCCAGTTCTCATCGAATCAGCTTTGTCCCTCATATCCTTCACCGTCCTATCAATATTGTTATGTTGGCTTTCGTGGTGCTCGTGGTGGACGAGGAGGAAGGTTCTCTCCACGACCTCCTTCATTGTGTGATTTTGTAACCGCTTTGGGCATGACATGGCACAATGTTACTATGCTCCCATCCGATCAATATGGATTTCCTATGTCACATCATCCAAGCTCAACCTATAGTCATTATACCTTGTCATCCAAACCTCAACATTATTTCTCTGGTCCATCACGTGCACATGGGGCTTCCTATCCTCCTATTGGGCCACACTACTCTCATCTGGTCCTGACTCGTCTGATGCCACATTACCCAGTCCCTATGCAATGACAGCTACAACTACTGGGCCATAGGCTAAGTCCAGCATATGGTATCCTGACTTTGGAGCCACCAATCATCTTACCTCAGACCCACTTTAGTTCATGAACCAATAGAACACTTTGTTCCCACCCAAATCTACATGTGTAATGGCATTGGTCTCTCACAGGAAAAACATTTTTCTCTTTTCTACATTCAAATATTGAACTTTCTTTAAATAATATTGTCCCCTCAATAACTAAAAATTTCATTAGTGTCTGTCAATTTGCCAAAGATAATTGTTGTTACTTTGAATATGCTAATGAATTCTTTGTCAAATCTTGGGGGTTTATATAGATACTTCTACGTGGTTACACTAGTCTTAGAGTCTTTGGGTGTGCATTTTTCCACTACTTAGATCATACAATAAACATAAACTTGACTTTAGATCCTCAGAGTGCACCTTCTTAGGGTATTCCTCTACTCACAAATTATAAAAATGTTTGTCCAATAGTGGTAGACTCTACATTTCCAAGGATGTTATATTCAATGAGTTTTCCTTTCCATTTGCTAAACAACTTCCTAAGTCTTATGATTCATTTTCTGCTTCATCTTCTACGTAACTTGAGCATATTCCATTCTCATTATTTCTAGTCCACAAATCCACCTTTGTTTTCACATACATCTGTACACACTTCTCATTCCTCCTTTACATCAGTTCTTCCAAAAACCTCATTGCAATTCACTCCTAGTTTTGCTACTTTCTCTAATCCTAATCCATCACCTCCTACACCTCTAGTTCCTCCTCCATTACCTTCTCATTCGACTATTTCATCTACTTCATCTTCCTTTACCTCTTCCTCTTCACCTTCTCATTCTACTATTTCAACTACTTCATCTCTTCCTATTCATTCCATTTCAATTCATCCTACGCAGACTAGGCCTAAATCTGGATTTTTCAATAAAATTCTACCCAGAGTTTTACTTACTCGAATAGAACCTTCTAGTGCAAAATCAGCTCTTGCTGATCCTGCCTGGAAACAAGCAATGCAGTCTGAATATGATGCCTTAATGGCTTTAGGAACCTGGTCTTTAGTTCCTTTGCCACCATCTAAACAAACAATTGGTTGTAAGTGGGTTTTTAGGATCAAACAAAATCTTGATGGATGTGTGCAAAGATATAAGGCAAGGTAGTAGCTAAAGGGTTTCATCAAAAGTTGGGAGTTGACTATACTGAGACTTTCTCTCCCGTCATTAAACCTATCACTATCAAAGTTCTATTGAACGTAGCTATCACTATCAGAGTTCCATTGAACCTAACTATCACTTATCATTATCCTATTGAAAAACTAGATATTGATATTGCTTTCCTACATGTTGTTCTAGATGAAGAAGTGTATATGATTCAACCTAGTGGTTTTCAACACTGACAAATCTTTGGTTTGCAAATTACACAAAGCAAGCTCTGGACTCAAGCATGCCCTTATTGAAAGATTCAGAAACACTCTTCTCAACTTTGGGTTCATAATAAGCAAATGTGATAACTCTCTCTTTATTCATACTTCAACTATCTACAAAGTATATGTGTTAGTGTATGTAGATGATATCATTGTAACCGGTTCATCTGCTCAACATGGTTACAAATTGCTGATCTCTGATCTAAGTTCAACATTTGCCCTAAAAAAAACTTGACAAGTTGGATTATTTTCTTGGCATAGAGGTCAAACATCATTTAGATAATTCATTATTTCTCATCCAGTCTAAGTACATCAGAGATTTGTTAGAAAGATCCCACATGAGTAGTGTAAAGCCTATGTCATCTCCTATGGCCAACAATTGCAAGTTAACTACACAAGGTTAAAACTATTTTGGTGATCCTGCCTTCTACATGTCTATTGTTGGAGCCTTATAATATGTTACTCTTACTAGTCCAAATATAGCCTTTAGTGTGAATAAAGTGTGTCAATTTCTAGGGCAACCTCTTCAATCTCATCGGACTTCTTTTAAAAGGATCCTAAGGTATCTTCAAGGGACTACTACCTATGGCCTATCAATTAAATCAACATCTCCCAACTCCCCCTTTCATCTCAAAGCTTTTTGCAATGCTGATTGGGCATCAGATTGGACCGGCAGATAGTCAGTTCTAGTGGCTTGCGTATTTATTGGACCCAATCTAAGCACCTAGTGGTCCAAGAAACAGAACACTATCTTAAGATCTAGTAATGAAGTAGAATACAAAAGCCTACTTCTTGTCTATCAAGAAGTAGTGTACGTTGAATCTCTTCTAAATGAACTTAAGTGTACTTATCATCCTCCTCTCATCTTGTGTGACAATCTTAGTACAATAGCTATGTTTCCCATCCCAGTCCTTCATAAAAGAAAAAAGCATGTTGAGGTAGATCGTTTCTTTGTGAGAGACAAGATCCAGAACAGGAGACTTCAAGTAAAACATATTCCCTCAGAGTTTCAGACAACATACATTTTACTAAGCCTCTATCTACCACTACGTTTCACACTCTCAGAACCTTGTGTAACTGTCAACCCATGTAAAACTATATAAGGCCTCCGCCTCATTCTATGGAGGACCATTTGAGCTTTTCATAATAAGAAAGCATAGATTTTCTCTCTTATACTCTCCTAGTCAGTTTTCTCTCTTTACACTCTCAATTGTCTGATTTGAGCCATTTCTAGCACCATATTTAAAATTCAAAAGTAGCAAATACTTAATCCTTTTATCACTTGTATATGGAACTATTTAGTTTTCTTGCATTAATTTGTTGTCACAATCCTTACATTTTTTCCTGAGTTAGGTTATATTTTTTCAACCAGTTTATCAGATTTTAATATTAATTTACGAATGATTCAGTTTCTTGTAATTTTAGGTAATTGAAGCAGATGAGGATCAACGGAGTTTGATGTTCTCTGAAAAGGAAGCTAGCTGGTCTAGATACTCCAAACAGGTCAAAGTAGGAGACATTTTTGAAGCAAAAGTTAGTTGCATTGAGGACTATGGTGCTTTTGTTGATTTGCGCTTCCCTGATGGTAATTACTATGCATAGTTCATGTTTCTAATTCCACTTCCTCATGGAAAAGTTATAAATATCATCACAATGATGCAGGTCTTTATCATCTCCATGGACTAATACACATCTCAGAAATGTCATGGGATCTAGTTGACAATGTTAGAGACATCTTAACAGAATGTGATGTAGTGAGGGCCAAAGTTGTCCGTGTAGATCGGTGAGGCTCAAAATAGCTTGAAGGAATTTTCTATTATTTTCTTTCTGCTAGACTAGATGAGTTCATACTTCAAATTTTTGAATAACCAAGTATCTCTCTTGCCAATTACATATATAAAAATTAACTAGGTCAGTGACTTAAAATGTTGCGAATCATTGTGTTCAGCGTATATAATATTTTCCTTTTCTTCTCATGTGCCTTCACGGAAAAATGCTCCTAGCTTATCTAAGTTCTTGCAGAGAAAAATCAAGGATTTCACTATCTATCAAACGGTTAGAAGAGGATCCACTTCTACAAAATCTGGGCACAGTAGTACCTCAGGTTTGTAACTTTGTATGACTATGTATGCGTGTATATATACATGTTTGTATGTATTAGGAGGGGAGTATGAACTTGCATGTCTATGTGTGTGCTTGTGAAACATATTCAGTAGAGCATAAAAATGTTCAGAAAATTTACCGAGCTATAAATTTTGTTACAGAATGGGTTAGCTTGTCCTAATTCTCCTAATTTTCGGGGTGGTGGTAATCGAAGTCGTATTCTGCCTCTTCCAGGGCTTGAAAGAATACTTGAAGAGCTTTTACAGGAAGATGGGTATGTTTCCATCATTTTCCTTTTTTTCCCACTTGAGTGCTTGTTTGAAAACTGCACCTCCCTTCTTTAATTTTCTTAGCCAATTCCAAAAGCCTTTTCCATTTTTTCCTTTAATTTTTTTGTCAGAAAAAAGTTGTTAGTCATTTTTTCTTTCAAATATTATTTTTGTTACCCAACAAGCCCAATGTCGAGATTATCCTACTTCGAGGTGATTTTATTGTCGCTTTATTATTTCCATACCTTGAAAAGGCTTTTATAACATAAAGTGTCTGATTAATTCTCTATGATGTGATGATGATATGCTTTCACAGTATAGATGATGCAAGAATCAGGCGTCATGGGTTTGAAAAACGGGCAGTCTCAAAAGACTTGCAGATTTGGCTTTCTGATGTGAGTTTCATTCAGAGTTGTTAGCTATTAATCTAACTTCTGCATATTATTGTCTTCCTTGTCATATTTCTAAATCTTTCGTTATGCCAGGAACGTCCTGCTAATCGAAGGATTAATCTCCTTGCCCGAGCCGGTAAACAGGTAAACAAGTTTTTTATCACGAACCCTTAAACCCTTGGCTCAAATTCATAACAATGTCAAAGTTCAGCAAGTTATTTCTTGTGATGCAGATGCAGGAAATACAATTGATTACATCGCTTGATCAGGAAGGTATCCAAAGGGCTTTACAAAGAGTATTTGAGCGTATCCCCTAATTGACTGAATTCATGTTGCGTAGTTATTGCACAAATATGTAGAGTTGTAGTCAAAAGGGGTTGGTTCAATAAGCAATAGTAACAACAGCATAAGTTAAGATTTGTGCCATTAACCTTAGATTCAAAATAGAATAGTCTCTTCTCTCTTAAACTTCTTCTGTATCTATAAAATATATGTAGCTGTTGCATGTGATATTCTAATACCCTAGAAAAAATTAGAAGTTGTGGTTTATTTAACCATGACCTACTTTTCAGGTCTGTAATTGCTAAGAAAATCATTACTCAACTAAAAGAAGTGTTTAGTTTTTCCTCACTTCTTTGACTTGTCCCCCAAGTCTCTTGGGGTCTGTTTGTGAGTTAGGTTTTAGAGGGGAATGAAACAAAAATGAAGGCTTTAGAGCCATAAATTATACCGGTGTAATGGCTCTAAAGCTTTCTTTTCCCCTTCCAAAAATCAATTCGCAAAGACACCATCTATGTTTTTACTTTTCCTCACCCCATCTCTAGGTTCATTTTCAAAGTGGTCATAAAAATATAGTAATTTATATGTAACTTAAATTAAAAAAAATTATATTATAAAAGAAAAAAAGGCATGCGAGTTCACCACTATTCAAGTAACCATTGGTTAAATACTTTATAAGATGTATATAAAATAACTTAGTGAATGTGACTATGAAGCCAATCAAATCAACACAAGTTTATATGGTATGAATCCTCAAAATGTATGTAAAGTCACTTTTGCTTTTAAGTTAACGTCAGAATGTGAGTTGGAATTAATGGAAGAAAGTTAAGCTGGGAAGTCAAGAAAATGTATTCTTTCTTTCTATCATCACACAATATTTTTAGTCATTCATAGAGAAAAAGAAAGTATATTTGTGCTCAGACCATGTGGGAAGAATATGGGAAGTTTGAAATGAATACAAAGATCTATGCATCAGAATTTTTTTGATAACATCCGATGGTTGGGATTTGAATTACCTAAGATTTTTAGCTTAATATTAAGAGTAAATTACATCAATAGATTAGATGAAACTATACAAATTGTCCCCTCATTTATTACACTGATACACATCATCTCTAATTTATAAATATATATATATATTGCACTGAGTATCCATGTAGCGAAAGAAGTGTAATTACATTGAGCTCCCTTAGGGGAGCTAAGTGTAATGTTTTAAACATGAGATATATTAATTATAATTAAGCTAAACATTGGAGATGTTAGTATAGTTTACTTTAATATTAAACATCATTGATTCACTTAAGCCTTCATTTGGTTGTGGGGAAATAGAGAGGAAAGAAGTTGAGGGGAGAGAAGTTGTGGAGAAAGTATGTTTTTTTCTTAGGGAATGAAGTATCTCATGGTATAAAGAGATAAGTTATCTCCTCCTACCAGTGAAATTATGACATATGTCATGTTTCATCACTTTCTATAAAAATATTTTTAAAAATAAACAAAATAGTACACATGTCACATTTGTACTGACCAGAGGAGATAAGTTATCTTCTGATATGAGGAGATACATTATTCTCTTTTTCTTATTTGGTTGAGAAGAGAGAAAGGGTGGAGAAAAAAAATAGGTGGGATCCACATAAAATTCTTTTTCACCAAATATGGAGAGAAAGCAAAGGGAGAAAGAGTTTTATACATGAAATGACAATTATGGCCTTATAAAATCTCATTTATTAATATGTTTCCTATAGTTTTGTTTAAGGGTATTTTTATATTTTCAAATATAATATTTTTCTTTCCTTTTAATTTACATTCAACCAAACAAGAGAAATAGAGAAGAAAGTATCTATTTCTCTTCTCTTTCTTTTTCATTTCACTCCTACCAAATAATATTAAAAACTACTCTATTTCTCATTATTTTCTTATCTCTTTTACTCTCTTTATAATTTCTCTCACATCTTTCTCTGTTTTCACTTTCTTCTCTCAATCAAATAAAGCCTATGCTGGATAGAAACATTGCCAATCATGAATACTTTGTAATGCTACAAGATTGCATATTACAATATCTGGATGTCATGTCCTGTACTAGAAAAACACTTTCTTGGAAGCATGTTGGGCATTATTTCATGCCTTGGAATCCATTGGTAACATTGTACTACTTCTTATATCATTTATTTTTCGTTCGTTAAAAAAGTAAAACATAAATTAAAAATATATTAACTTTATATTTTCTGACTAATAAGAAATAGGTGAAACGTTACAATGTTTAAGATATAAGATATCCTCCGGCTAAAAATATTTCAATATGGCAGTCTCCTTTGGTTATTCTTTTGTCATGACAATCAATAAAAACCAAGGCGAGATGCTCTCACATGTTAAAATGCATCTAAAGCATGTATTCATTCATGGTCAAATTTTTGTGGCATTGTTAAGAGTCCAAAGCACGTGTCATAAAGAGATTCTAAGAGGAAAATAAATTGTCAACTATTAACATAGAATATTATTGGTAGGTAGAACTACTATCTTTCTTACAAATTGGTTTATCAAAAATGTATATAATTAATTTGATTTCTTTTTACACATGGTGAAAACAAGAAAACGAAAAGGAACAACAAAAAAACTAACATAGACCTTTACAATGTAGGTGAAGAAAATCTAGAATTTGTAATGAATAAGAATCATAAAGTATGCAATCTCAGCTCGCATTGTCCAATATCAAGACAATCAATCTATCTGCTACTATATTATGATTTCTTGGTGCGTGAGTGATTTCCATGTTCCAAATATTCAGCCACCCCCGAGCTTGTATATGATGTTTTTAGTGGACCAAAATGAGCATATTTCGAGAGTCTGTCAATAACCACAATGATCATTGTGTACCCATGTGATGAAGGTAACCCAGTGATGAAATCCATTGCAACATTCGCCCACACTTGATCAAGAATTGGTAACGGTTGTAGTAAACTAAATGGTAAAGTGTTAACATGCTTGGCTTGTTGACAAATTTGGCATTGTTGTACAAACTTTGTGATGTCAGCCCCCATTTTAGGCCAATAAAACTGAGAGGTGATGCGAGCATGTGTTCTTCTAATCCCTGCATATCCCCCAATTGTAGAGGCATGAATTTCCTTAAGAATTTGGGCAATTAGTTGTGGTGAGTGAGGGATTACCAATTTGTCCTTCCTATACAGTTGACCATCCTGCACTGAATAAGGATTATTCGGTGTTGATGAGGAATTAGCTTGTTGCATAATGAGTTGCCAAAACTGGTCCTTTTATATTTCCACGCGGATAGCTTGAATAAGAGCAGATGTAGGAGCTGACCATGCTAAGTGAAAAGATCGTGATAGAGCGTTCGCTGCCACATTGTCTTTACCTTGTTTATATTCAATGGTAAAGTCGAATCCCAACAATTTAGGCAACCATGCTTGTTGCTCAGGAGTTTGAATTGTTTGATCCATAAGGCTTTTGAGACTCTTCTGATCAATGCGGATAATGAATTTGTGGCCTAGAAGATAGTGATGAAATTTGGCCACTGCTTCTGTTATAGCTTATAGTTCTCTAACATAAGTGGACTTGGCTTGCATGCGCAATAACAACTTCTTTGAATAGAAAGCTATGGGGTGATTGTTTTGGCTAAGAACTGCTCCAATGCCTGTACCAGATGCATCCGTTTCCAAGATGAATGGTATTGTGAAGTTAGGGAGTGCAAGAACTGGTGCTTGAGTAATTACTTTTTGAAGGTTGTGAAAAGCAATGGTAGTGGAATCTTGCCATACAAAGTTGTCTTTTTTCAGCAAGTTTGTCAATGGTTCTACTATTGCTGCATAGTTCTTAATAAAATGGCGGTAATAACCAGTGATGCCAAGGAATCCCCTCAGTTGCTTTATGGATTTAGGTATTGGCCAATCCAATATTGCTTGCACTTTGGTTGTGTCCATTGCTACGCCATCCACAGATACCAAGTGACCCAAATAATCAATTTGTGCCAATCCAAAAGCACATTTGGAGAACTTAGCAAATAATTGATGTTGATGCATTGTGTCTAAGACAGTTGACAAGTGTTGCAAATATGTATGGCAAGAAGGACTATAAACCAGGATATCGTCAAAAAAAAACCATAACAAATTTTTGTAGCCATTTCTGAAATACCTGGTTCATTAAGGCTTGGAATGTAGCAGGAGCATTGCTTAAACCGAATGGCATGACAAGCCACTCATAATGGCCTTGGTGGGTACGGAATGTTGTCTTGTGTCTATCTTCCAGACTAACCAAAATTTGGCGATACCCCAAACGCAAGTCCAACTTGGAAAAGAATTTGGCACCATGGAGTTCATCCAATAATTCATCAACTGTCGACATTGGAAAGTTGTCCTTTATTGTGACTGCATTGAGGGCTCGATAGTCCGTGCAAAAACGCCAAGTATCGTCCTTTTTGTTTTACTAATAAGACGGGGCTGGAAAAAGGACTAGAGCTTGGTTGGATGATGCCTTCTTGAAGCATGTCCTTTATCATTTTCTCAATCTCATTTTTTTGACTGTGTGCATATCGATATGGATTTACTTTAATGGGACCAACGCCTTCCATAATGGGAATCAAGTGATCTTGTTGACATTGAGGAGGGAGACCTATTGGTTTATCAAATACTGTGTTGTATTTGTGTAACAATTGTTCCACTGCTGGCTCTAGTTTATGGCTTATTGTTAGTGGCATTGTACTAGAGTCCTCCTATTGTAATTGCAAAGTAAACAGCTTCGCACTTGATTGAGTATGATGCATCCTCTTCAATTGGTGCAAATGAGCTGATGTAGGGGGTGAGTGTCGATCCCCATGGAGCGTGACGAAGTTATCTCCAAGGTAAAATTTTATTGTCAAGGCACCATAGTCGGACACATGAGGTCCTATTGTAGCTAGCCATCAGCACCCAGAATCAGATCAGCCCCTGTTACTAGAAGTAAATACACTGGCAATTGAAGCATGTGCCCTTGAATCATCACCTGAACTTATTTAACACGGCCCTCTGCAGTAAGATAATTGCCATTCCCTACCAAAACCTTGAAGTTAGTAGCCAGTTCTATGGGAAGTTTAAGGCATTTAACAATTCATGGTTGGATGAAGTTGTCCGAGCTACCACTATCCAGCAATACCTGAATCTGCACACCATTTATGTGTCCTGTAAACTTCATTGTCCCTAAACCATTCACTCCTTTCAATGCATTGTAGGATAAATGGTGGTACAAGGCATCATTGGTTTCAATTTGGTTTTGTGTATGTGGTGGGTCAGGGTCAATTTGGTCATTGGGAGGGTCATCATCATCTTCCTCGTATTGCAATAGATAGTATTATCTGTTGGGGCACCTGTGGTTAAATGAAAATCTTTCATCACAAGTAAAACATAGGCCCTTCTCCCTACGGACTTGCATTTCTGCAGCTGTCATCTTTTGAATCATGGGATTTTTTTGGTTGTTAGTTGGGTTTGTGTATGGTTTTATATTAGGTGTTGGTAGTAATGGAGGTAATGTGTTTGTGTTTTTGTTGGTTAAGGATGGGGTGAATTGTTTGTGGTTGTGGCCTGTGAATGGGGTGTAGGTGTTTTTGGTGCGAGTGGGGTTGGTTTGTGGTTGGTACTTTTCCTCATAGAGTTTGGCTAAGGAAACAGTCATCCCTAATGACGTGGGTGCTGTGTAGGTGTTTTTGGTGCGAGTGGGGTTGGTTTGTGGTTGGTACTTTTCCTCATAGAGTTTGGCTAAGGCAACAGCCCTCCCTAAGGAAGTGGGGGCTTGTACAATGACCTCCCTGCGGATATCCTCTTTGAGTCCACTAATAAAGCAATCTAGAAGGGCTTCAGCACTAACCCCTATCACACGGTTTGCTAAATTGGTAAACTCTGAGTTATGCTGCGTGGCCGACTTTGTATGAGTCAATTTCAAAAGCATGGAGCGAGGACAATCAAATAGTGAAGGTCCAAACTGGGATTCAATAGTTGAGACCAATATAGGCCAAGTTTGGAATGGAGTGTTTTTGTTAAGCAACTGAAACCAAAGAATAACATCACCTTCCATGTGCACAACAGAAATAGTAATTCTATCCATGTCAGGGGTGTTATAGTACTCAAAAAATTGGTTTGCCTTAAAGATCCAATTTAGAGTATTAGTGCCATCAAATTTGGGAAAATCTAACTTAACCGCTCTTGGCTGAAAAGGGATTCAGTTACCGTTAGAGTTCTGCAGATTTGAGTTCGTCCCTAAGGCGGCGTTGCATAAAGCCTCCATGTTCTACATCAGATTGCCCATTCCAGAGGTGAGTGAAGACATGTTGTGATCTAACCTGTTAAAACGAGCCATGTTTTGGTTGTCCCGTTGGTCAGATTGAGCTATTTGCATGTCCAAGGCATCAGAGATTCGCTTCACCTCAGCTACTAGATCCTTCATGTGTGTATTTTCCGCCATTAGAGAGTCAATGAAAGCACCAATATAACAGTAACCTTCGTTGAGCTTAAAATAGTAAAGTATTTAAGTAAACAATGGAGAAATACCCATAATGGGGTTTGATTGTATTAATAAACATGATATCAGGTCTTAACAACAACTAAGTGTGATTCTTTTGGTTTAGACTGATAACGTGCACACAGACATACACTAAACATGATATCAGGTCTACTGGCAGTTAACTATAAAAGAGATCTGATCATACCTCGATACTTTGAAATTTCAATACATTTTCCACTTTCATCGGTATCAATGTATGTGCTAGATCCCATAGGAGTAGCTATTGGTTTGCAGTCATCCATATCAAATCTTTTCAGCAAATCCCTGCAATACTTGGTTTGACTCACAAAAATGTCATTATCAAGTTGTTTGATTTGTAGTCCAAGGAAGTAGTTTAACTTTCCCATCATGGACATTTCAAATTCTCCTTGCATCATTTTGCCAAAGTCACTACACAAACTTTTATTAGTGGAACCTGTAACACCGCAAATTTTACGATTTTGAATTATAAGATTTTATTAATATTTTTATTAATTATATATTCGAAAATGAATTTCTGGGCAATTTTGGTAAAGAATTAGATAAAACTCTAGTTGAGTTTTAGTCTTGAAATTGTATTTCCTATTTTATGGTAAATTTTGGTAATTTTTGGAGACAGTCGGTTCTGAACCACTGTCGGGACCGAAATCCAT
>NC_032009.1:31014731-31015118 GCF_001865875.1 Lupinus angustifolius | reverse complement strand
TATGTTGTTCATGAGCATGTCAAGAACATATTCAGCCGTTGAAATTTTCTAAAACGCTTTCTAACTCATTTTCTCTTCAAAACCGAAAATGGTGTTGTTCTTGAACTCATGAAAATATTTTGTTGAAACCATGAACAACTTGTGTTCATGGAGTTGTTATAATGTTTTAGCCAAAGGGGATGATGATGAAATCAAAGGAACCTTTAGGAAGTGTTTTGGAAAAATGAGAATATATGTATTTCTATTTGTTGTTAGCCTTAAAACCATGGCTCGGAACAAGTTGGAAAAATAGAAATCTTTGCTTAAAAGGTTGTTAGAGTTTATGAGTACATGAATGCCTCATAAAACTCTTAAAGGATACTTTGAATAACTTACTTTAAAGTGGTA
>NC_032009.1:31013583-31014631 GCF_001865875.1 Lupinus angustifolius | reverse complement strand
AAACCCAAGATTTTGTATGTTGGAATATTTTGAATATATATGATTGTTGATGAAATGTGTTGAATATTGTATATGAATGTTGTTGGGAACTTTTCTGGGTGCAGGTGTTTGAAAAACCATGTTTAAATGTGTTTCGGTTGTCGAAAAGGGCAAAAGTTGGTATTTTGTCCAAGTCCCTGTCGCTTGGGCGAGCACAGTCTTGCTTGGGCGAGGGGAAATTTTGGGTTCTGGAACTCCTCGCCCGGGCGACAAATCCTCGCTTGGGCGAGCAAGCCTTGCCTGGGCGAGCAAGGGTCTCGCTTAGGCGGAAAAAGCCCAGGAATTTGATGAAAATCGGGAACTCTCTCCGCTTGGGCGAGCAAAAGACCGCTTGGGCGGAAAAAAAATCCAGGATTTTAATGAGTTTCTATAACTCTCTCGCTTGGGCGAGAGAGGTCTCGCTTGGGCGATAATACTTTCGCCTAGGTGAGGAAAGCTCTAGTTTATTTGGGTTTTAAAGACGTATTGTCGCTTGAGCGACTAGTCCCCGCTTGGGCGAGGGACGGTGTGGGAAGATTGGAATAAAATGATGTTGTGAACAATGTAATGAACCCGGGTAGGGTGTGTTGTGATATCAAGGTTGTGGAATGAGATCATGACTTAGATGTGAAGCATGACTCCACAAAGGTATTGTGTTTATGCCGTGTTGGGCAAGTATCCGACTTGAGGTCGTGAACTAGGGGGTACCCTAGTAAGGATACATGATATCACTGAACAACGATCGACCGACCGTAAGAGGCTTGGTCATGTGACCGTCCAGGAGTATTCGGTGATGGGTTGTTGTGATTGAGATGTTACCTTGAGCACGTACGGTTGACGTACTATCGGGTCCCACGAGAAGCATTCCTTGTCGAGAGATGGCTTAAGGATGGGCCGATCATGTCTGTGATTAATACATTTGCATTTGATTCTGATTAAGAATGCATTACATGGTGACCATGAAGTAGTGGAGAGGAAGTTACGGGATGACTTAGAGCACTGTGATGTAAGCAGGGACGGCACTGATTGG
>NC_032009.1:31012618-31013483 GCF_001865875.1 Lupinus angustifolius | reverse complement strand
TTCCGCCTTTGTCGACTTAGTTTGTATGAACTAAAGATGACTTAACCGTTTATATGCATTGTGTTATTCAGGAAATTGTGAATCAGGTTAAGTTATCATTCGATAACGATAAGTTGATTTTCCGCATTTGAGTTATTTAAAGTGATGTCCCGAAAAAGGAAGGTTTTAAAAGGAAACAATTTTATATTATTAATTCAAAAAAAAAATTACCCATTTTTCCGCAATGTTTTTGAGAAGTATTTTTCCGGGCGTTACACAACCAAAAATAATATCATCTACATAAATTTGAACTAGTAAAGTATGATGATTTATTTTCTTTATAAATAAAGTAGTGTCGACCTTCCCTTTGGTAAAACCTTTTTCTATCAGAAAAGTTGTTAGACGATCGTACCACGCTCGTGGAGCTTTCTTTAGACCATAAAGGGCTTTCTTTAAGTTGTATACATGAGGAGGATGTTTGTAATCTTCAAAACCAGGAGGTTGTTCTACAAACACTTCTTCTTGAATGTAGCCGTTGAGAAAAGCGCTCTTGACATCCATTTGATATAACTGAAAATTAAGAGAACAAGCATATGCAAGTAATAGCCTAATAGCTTCCAGTGTAGCAACTAGAGTAAAGGTTTCATCAAAGTCTATACCTTCTTCCTGATTGTATCCTTGGGCTACTAGTCTAGCTTTATTTCTAACAATAACACCATTTTCATCAGATTTATTTCTAAAGACCCAACGAGTTCCAATTACATGCCTATTTTTCGGTCTAGGAACAAGTTCCCAAACTTCATTCCTCTCAAACTGGTTTAATTCTTCTTGCATAGCAAGAATCCAGTGTTCATCCTCGATTGCATCATCAATCTTGGAGGGTTCT